>NC_135969.1:20749847-20844678 GCF_053455715.1 Rhinoraja longicauda | reverse complement strand
GATCGGCACATGGATGTGCAGAGAATGGAGGGATATGAATCATATGAAGGCAGAGGAGATTAGTTTAAATTGGCATCATGTTCAGCATGATCATTGTGGGCCGAAGGGCCTGTTTCTGTGCTGGACTGTTCTATGTTCTAGTGAACCTGATGATCTTGTTTGTTCATAGAACAAGGAACTGCAGATGCTGGTGTACGAAAAAATGACACAAAAAAGTGCTGGAGTAACTCAGAGGGCCAGGCAGCATCTCAGGAGAACATAGCTAGGTGATGTTGCAGGTTCTGACTGCAGAACTCCCTTTGGAGAGAGGAGGAGAAAGTCCTCAAAGAAGGCAACCTTGAGGTTTCACAGTGGAGTGGACGAAATGCGTAGGGAGGAACTGCAGATGCTGGTTCGAAGAAGGGTCTCGACCCCGAACGTCACCTGTTCCTTTTCTCCAGAGATGCTGCCTGACCCGTTGTGTTACTCCAGCTTTTTGTGTCTATCTTCGGTTTAAACCAACATCGGCAGATCCTTCCTAAACATAGTGTCTGGACCGGAGGTGGGTAGGTACAGGACAGATCTCAGCTGGTCTGCCTGTTACCAACTCCACAGCATCTGCTCCTCTGCCTCAGTGGCTTTTGATGACCCGGCTGGATTGGAGACACAACGAACTGCAGGTGCTGGTTTACACAAAGTAAGACACAAAGTGCTGGAGTAACTCAGCGAGTCAGGCAGCGTCTCTGAAGAACATGGTTAGGTGATGTTTTGGGCTGGACCCCACCCCCACCCCCACCTCTATTTTCCAGCTCCCCCCCCCCCCCAATTCCCAGTCGGAAGCAGGGTCCCGACATGAAACGTCATCTGTCCATTGATGCTGCCTGACCCGCTGAGTTCCTCCAGCACTTTGTGTTTAGGTCCAGATTCGAACACCTGCAGTTCCTTGTGTCTCTTCGTTTAAGTCAGTCTCATCACTTGGAGTTGAATTCCTCAGTGATGGGGTTGGGGCAGTGCAGTGGTACAGTGGTAGAGTTTCTGCCTCACAGCATGAGATGCCCGGGTTTGATCCTGACCTCTGGTGCTGTCTGTGTGGAGTTTGCACATTCTCCATGGGTTTTCTCCGGGTGCTCCGGTTCCTTCCCACACTCCAAAGACATGCGGGTTTGTAGGCTAATTGGCTTCTGTAAATTGTCCCTAGTGTGTGGGATAGTGCTAGTGTGGTTGCTGGTCGGCACGGACTCGATGGGCCGAAGAGCCTGTTTTGGCACTGTATCTGTAATCTAAAGCAAAGATGGGGTTTGAACATGGGTCCGAATCGGTTGCCAGCAATCCTTTGGTGTTTAGTCCATAAAGTGAACATCTGTCCCACGTCCAGCTGTGCCTGAACATCTGTCCCACGTCCAGCTGTGGTCTCCTGCTTCACTGAAGCCCTCCAGATGCTAAACGTGGAGCACACCTGCCATCTGGTGCCGGTGTTCAGTATTGCAGGACATGGAAACTCCATCATAGGAGCCTGTGTGGAGGGGAGTGGAGGGAATGGACGGAGCAGTCTCTGTGAAACTGAACCAACGCTGTGTAAGCCAGAACCTCAAGTTCCTACAAGTAAATATCACCAACAATTTGTCCTAATCCAGCCAAGAAGGTGCATCAACACTCCTTCAACTCAGGCGACCTCAATGCCTACAAGGTAGCCAGATATGACGTCCGGAAGTCCATCAGGAAAGCCAAGAGAGATTACAGAAACAAAGTGGAATCTAACTACTACAGCTGGGACTCCAGACGCATGTGGAGTGGATTACGCTGCGTCACAGACTACAAAGGGAAAAACAGGAGCACTGTTCAGCCTACCACATCACTCTCGGACGAGCTTAACACCTTTTACGCCCGGTTTGATGCAGATAACACAGTGCCCACCATGAGTCCACAGGTGTGCAGGGGGACTACCACACTGTCCTTACAAACGGCAGACATGAGGCGGTCCTTCAAAAAGGTCAACGACCGCAAAGCTCCGGGGCCGGATGGTATTCCAGGGCGGGCCCTCAGAGCAGGTGCTGATCAACTGGCAGAGCTGTTCACCAACATCTTCAACCTCTCTCTGAGTCAGTCTGTGGTTCCCACCTCCTTCAAAGCATCCATCATCGTTCCTGTTCCAAAGAAATCAGTAACCTCCTGTTTAAATGACTACCGTCCTGTCCCACTGACATCAATCATCATGAAGTGCTTCGAGCGACTAGTCAAAACTCACATCTGCTCCTCTCTCCCTGACACCTTGGACCCTCTTCAGTTTGCATATGGACCAAACAGGGCCACGGACGATGCCATCGCCATGGCAATACATACTGCGCTCACCCACCTGGACAAAGGAAATACATAGGTGAGAATGTTCTTTATTGACTACAGCTCGGCATTCAACACTATTATTCCCTCAAAACCCCTCCCCAAGCTCCTTGATCTTGGACTGGAGACCTCCATCTGCGGATGGATATTCGATTTCCTGACGGGCAGGCCCCAGGTGGTGAGAATTGGCAGCCACACCTCTTCCTCACTGATCCTCAACACAGGCACACCACAGGGCTGTGTGCTCAGTCCTCTCCTGTACTCCCTGTTCACGCACGACTGTACTGCTAAGCACAGCTCAAACAGCATCCTAAAGTTTGCTGACGACACGACCATCTTGGGCCTCATCACAGACAACAATGAGACGGCCTACAGAGAGGAGGTAAAGGCACTAAACAGCTGGTGCCAGGAAAATAACCTCTCTCTCAATGTCAGCAAAACTAAAGAGATGATCGTAGACTACAGGAGACAGCAGGGGGAGTGGACACCTCCCCATCCACATCGGTGATGCTGAGGTTGAAAGGGTCAGCAGCTTTAAGTTCCTCGGTGTGCACATCACTGAGGACCTTTCCTGGACACTGCACACGGACACAATAACAAAGAAGGCCCACCAGCGACTCTCTTCCTGAGAAGACTGAGGAAGTTTGGCATGAACGCCAGCATCCTCACAAACTTCTACAGATACACCATCGAGAGCCTGCTGACGGGCTGCATTACAGTCTGGTACGGGAACTGTTCTGCCCACAGCCACAAATCACTACAGAGAGTGGTGAAGACGCCACAGCACATCACTGGCAACTGTCTCCTGGCCTTTCAGGACATTTTCTACCGGCGGTGCCTGCGGAAGGCACGCAGCATCATCAAGGACCACAGCCACCCAGCACACAGGCTGTTCTCCTTGTTACCGTCAGGCAGACGATACAGGGGTATGGCTGTACGTACCACCAGACTTAAGAACAGTTTCTACCATCAGGCCATCAGGCTTCTGAACTCATAAACACATTTCACATCATATATGTTGATTATTTTTAATATTGTCTTTTTACCTTACTAATGTCATTTTTAATCTTATTTATCCTTGGAATATTACTGCTGAGGTGACCCGTTGTCTTGTCAAATACATTTCATTGTACCATTTGACCCTGTGCCAACCTACATATGACAAATTAAAAAATTATTATTATTATTATTCAAGGAAGCCTGTCAACATCTTGAATGACACTTGCCAGCTTCTGATCACCTCTCGTTCGTCGGCCTTGTGTTTCATCTGGAGTCATTGGGAATGTCAAAGCCAGAGAGAGCGGGAGTCAAACCAGGGCACAACCTTCACAGTGAATGGAAGGACCCTGGGGAGTGTTGTGGAGCAGAGGTGTCTACAAGTGTAGGTGAGCAGGTCTCTGAAAGTGGCACGCAGTGGTCACGAAGGCTTTCAGTACATTGGCCTTCGTCAGTCATCGAATTGATCATAGAGGTTGGGATGTCGGTTCCTGTTGTACCAGATGTTGGTGGTGTGGCCACACTTGGAGTTTTGGGTTCAGTTTCGGCTACCCAAGGATGTCATTAAGCTGGAAAGTGAAGAGAAGATTTGCAAGGATGTAACCTGAACTCGAGGGGCCTGAGCTACAGGGAGAGATTGGGCAGGCTAGGACTTTATTCCTTGCAGTGAAGGATACTGAGGGGTGATCTTATTGAGGTGTATAAAATCACGAGGGGAATAGATAGGGTAAGTAGTTGGGTCAAAGAGTCTCTTTCCTACGTCTCTGTGGGTGGCAGGTGGTTATAGATCGTTAAACCACGGGGGGGGGGGGGGTCCAGGCTACAGGGAGACAGCAGGACAGAGGTGCTGAGACCAAGATTGGATTGGCTGTGATCTCATTCAACAGGGGAGGCAGTGTTGTGGGTCCTACTGCTGTTTGGGGTCAAACAGGTGCTTCAGCCCACCCCAAGGCCATGCCAACACTAATCCCATTTTATTTATTCTCCCCATCAACTCCCCCAAGAGATAGACTTTAGACTTTGGAGATTCAGCGTGGAAACAGGCCCACCGAGTCCGTGCCGACCAGCGACTACCCTGTACAGCAGCACTACCCTACACACCAGGGACAACTTACAAACTTACCACAGCCAATTAACCAACAAACCTGCACGCCTTTGGGAGAAAATTTAGAACGGAGATGAGGAAGAACTTTTTCAGTCAGAGAGTGGTGAAGGTGTGGAATTCTCTGCCTCAGAAGGCAGTGGAGGCCAGTTCGTTGGATGCTTTCAAGAGAGAGCTGGATAGAGCTCTTAAGGATAGCGGAGTGAGGGGGCATGGGGAGAAGGCAGGAACGGGGTACTGATTGAGAGTGATCAGCCATGATCGCATTGAATGGCGGTGCTGGCTCGAAGGGCTGAATGGCCTACTCCTGCACCTATTGTCTATTGTCTATAAAACTGGTGGTCCCAGTGAAAACCCACGGAGAACGTGCAAACTCCACACAGACAGCACCTGAGGTCAGCATCGAACACGGGTCTCTGGCGCTGGGAGGCAGCAGCTCTACCCGCCGCGCCACTGTGCTGCCCTGACCCACTCACAAGGGCTCATTTACAGCAGTTTAACCCATTAACACATAAACCCTGCATCTGTGGGACGTGGGTAGACCTGGGGTGGTCACATTAGAGGAGGAATGAAACCTAAAGCCCAGCGAGGAGTGGACGTGGGAGGGGTCCTGATCTGACACCCTTTTGCCTCCTTTTCACCTTCACCCTTTGTCACTTATTCCACCCATCCACCCCCTCACCTGTATCCACCCATCACTCGCAGGGCATTGACCTGACCCTGTCTCTCTTTCACAGCTTTCTCCCTCCTGCTCCGGCAGTCTGAAGAAGGGCCCCGACCTGAAACTTTGCCTCTCCATTCCCTTCACAGATGCTGCCTGGCCCACTGAGTTCCTCCAGCATTTTGTGTTTTGCTGCAGATTCCAGCATCTGCAGTTCCTTCTGCCTCCCTGGTTTGTGCAGGGAGCGGGGGCTGCCACCCCCTCTCCCCCTCCTGCCCACCTCCCTCTCTCCCTCCCTCCCTCCCCTCCCTCCCTCCCTCCCTCCCTCCCTCCCCCTCCCTCCCCCCTCTCTCTCTCTCTCTCTCTCTCTCTCCCTCCCTCCCTCCCTCCCTCCCTCCCTCCCTCCCTCCCTCCCTCCCTCCCTCTCTCTCTCTGTCTCTCTCCCTTTTCACTCTCTCTCCCTCTCTCCCTCCCACCCTCCCTCTCTCCCTCCCACCCTCCCTCTCTCCCTCCCACCCTCCCTTTTCACTCTCTCTCCCTCTCTCCCTCCCTCCCTCCCTCTCTCCCTCCCACCCTCCCTCTCTCCCTCCCACCCTCCCTCTCTCCCTCCCACCCTCCCTCTCTCCCTCCCACCCTCCCTCTCTCTCCCACGCTCCCTCCCTCCTTCCTCCCTCTCTCCCTCCCTCTCTCTCTCTCTCTCTCTCTCTCCCTTTTCACTCTCTCTCCCTCTCTCCCTCCCACCCTCCCTCCCTCTCTCTCTCTCTCTCTCTCCCTTTTCACTCTCCCTCCCTCTCCCCCCTCCCTCCCTCCCTCTCTCTCTCCCTCTCTCCCTCCCTCTTCACCCCCTCCCTCTTCACTCTCTCCCCACCCCCTCCCTTACCTACTCCCCACCCTCTCTCTCTCTCCCCCCTCCCCCCTTCGCCCCGCCCCCCTCCCTCTCCCCCTCCCCCACCCCCTCCCTCCCCCTCCCCCTCCCTCCCCCACACCGGGTCCAGGCGGGACGGTGAGTTGGTCGCACAGTACCCGCTCCCCCCTCGTCTGCCTCCACCGCCCCTCGGGCCGGGCAAGGGCGGGCTGAGGGGGGTGGGGAGAGGATTGGTTGGGGGGGGGGGGGGGGTTTGGTCAGGGGGGGGGGGGGTTTGGTCAGGGGGGTGGGGAGTGGTGTGGGGGTGGGGAGATGTGTGGTCAGGGGGGTGGGGAGAGGTTTGGTCAGGAGGGGTGGGGAGAGGTTTGGTCAGGGGGGTGGGGAGAGGTGTGGTCAGGGGGGTGGGGAGAGGTGTGGTCAGGGGGGTGGGGAGAGGTGTGGTGTGGGGGGTGGGGAGCGTTGTGTGGGGGTGGTGTGGGGTCCCGGGTGGGTGGGTAGTGTGGGGGGGGTGGGGAGAGGTGTGTGGGGTCTGGGGAGCGGTGTGGTGTGGGGGGTGGGGAGCGGTGTGGTGTGAGGGGTGGGGAGCGGTGTGTGGGGTCTGGGGAGCGGTGTGGGGGGGTGGGGAGCAGTGTGGGGGGGTGGGGAGAGGTTTGGTCAGGGGGGTGGGGAGAGGTGTGGTGTGGGGGGTGAGGAGAGGTTTGGTCAGGGGGGTGGGGAGAGGTTTGGTCAGGGGGGTGGGGAGAGGTTTGGTCAGGGGGGTGGGGAGAGGTGTGGTGTGGGGGGTGGGGAGAGGTGTGGGGGGTGGGGAGAGGTGTGGTGTGGGGGGTGGGGAGTGGTGTGTGGGGTCTGGGGAGCGGTGTGGGGGGGGTGGGGAGCGGTGTGGGGGGGTGGGGAGCTGTGTGGTGTGGGGTTTGTGTGGGGGTTGTGTGGGGTCCCGGGTGGGTGGGAGGGTGGGTCAGTACGTGTGGGAGGGTGCATGTCCCGGCCTGTCTACACCTGCAGCCCACAGAGTGACCCACCCCCTAACCACCTCCACACCGGTGGAGAGGTTGAGTCTTTGCCTCTGGTTGCTATCGTGGCCGTTCATGTTATGATGCTATTTATATCTTGTTTAAAGTCACACAGCAGGGAAACAGGCCCTTCGGCCCAACTCCTCCATGCCGAACAACATTTGTCCTCGCCTAGCCCCGTGTCCCACTAAACCTTTCTATCCATGTATCTGTCCACATATGTTTTAGATGCTGTAATAGTCCCTGCCTCAACTACCTCCTCTGGCAGCTCACTCCATACACCCACCACCCACTGTGTGAAAATGTTATCCCTCAGCTTCCTGTTAAATCTTCCCACTCTCACCTTAAACCTCTGTCCCTCTGGTTCTTGATTCCCCTACTCTGGGTAAAAGACTCTGTGCATTCACCCTATCTATTCCCCTCGTGATTTTATTCACCTCCATAAGATCACCCCCCAGCCTCCTGCGCTCCAAGGAATAAAGCATTTTATCGGGATGGATCACAGCTTGGTTTGGGAACAGCTCCATCCAAGACTGCAAGAAATCGCAGAGTTGTGGACACAGCCCAGACCATCACTCAAACCATTGACTCCATCTACACCTCACGCTGCCTTGGCAAGGCCAGCAGCAGAATCAAGGACCCGAATCACCCAGGTACAGAAGTGTGGAAACGCACACCTCCAGATTCAGGGGCAGTTTCTTCCCGGCTGTTATCAGGCAACTGAACCATCCTCTCACCCACTAGAGAGCGGTCCTGACCTCCCATCCACCTCATTGGAGACCCTCGGACTATCTTTGATCAGACTCTACTGGCTTTATCTTGCACTAAACGTTATTCCCTTTGTCATGTATCTGTACACTGGATGGCTCGATTGTAATCATGTATAAGTCTTTCCGCTGACTGGTTAGCACGCAACAAAAGCTTTTCACTGTACCTCGGTACACGTGACAATAAACTAAACTCAACTCAAACTCAACAAGGGTGGGAGGGAGTGCATGAGAGAGATGGAGAACCTGGTCCATGGCGTGACCGCTGGTCAGCGTGGACTCGGTGGGATGAAGGACCTGTTTCCACTCTGTATCTCTAAAGAACTAGTGAACAGGCTAGTGATCGATGGTTGGCATGGGCTCAGTGGGCCGAAGGGCCTGTTTCCCTGCTGTATCTCTGAACTAAACTCAAGGTGTTGTTCTTAACAGGTGCGTGCTGACTGGTGAGGAAGGATGAAGATCGCTGTGATTGGACAAAGCCTGTTTGGCCTCGAGGTGTACCGGGAACTGAAAAAGGCGGGACACCAGATAGTTGGAATATTCACCATCCCTGACAAAGATGGCAAGCAGGATCCTCTGGGTGAGTTCCCCCTCTATGCCTGGGTTCCGTCGCTCGCCCGCCCGTGCCCAGGTTCCGTCGCTCGCCCACTCGTGCTCAGGTTCCATCGCTCGCACGCCCGTGCCCAGGTTCCGTCACTCGCCCGCCTGTGCCCGAGTTCCGTCGCTCGCCCGCCCGTGCCCGGGTTCCGTCGCTCGCCCACCTGTGCCCGGGTTCCGTCGCTCGCACGCCCGCCCGTGCCCAGGTTCCGTCGCTCGCCCACCCGTGCCCAGGTTCCGTCGCACGCCCACCCGTGCCCGAGTTCCGTCGCTCGCCCACCCGTGCCCAGGTTCCGTCGCTCGCCCACCCGTGCCCAGGTTCCGTCGCTCGCACGCCCGTGCCCAGGTTCCGTCGCTCGCTCGCCCACCCGTGCCCAGGTTCCGTCGCACGCCCACCCGTGCCCGAGTTCCGTCACTCGCTCGCCCACCCGTGCCCGGGTTCCGTCGCTCGCCCGCCCGTGCCCGGGTTCCGTCGCATGCCCACCCGTGCCCGAGTTCCGTCACTCGCTCGCCCACCCGTGCCCAGGTTCCGTCGCTCGCCCACCCGTGCCCAGGTTCCGTCGCTCGCCCGCCCGTGCCCAGGTTCCGTCGCTCGCCCACCCGTGCCCAGGTTCCGTCGCTCGCTCGCCCGCCCGTGTCCAGGTTCCGTCGCTCGCTCGCCCGCCCGTGCCCAGGTTCCGTCGCTCGCTCGCCCACCCGTGCCCAGGTTCCGTCGCTCGCCCACCCGTGCCCAGGTTCCGTCGCTCACCCGCCCGTGCCCAGGTTCCGTCGCTCGCTCGACCACCCGTGCCCAGGTTCCGTCGCTCACCCGCCCGTGCCCAGGTTCCGTCGCTCGCTCGCCCACCCGTGCCCGGGTTCCGTCGCTCGCTCGCACGCCCGTGCCCAGGTACCGTCGCTCGCCCACCCGTGCCCGGGTTCAAATCCCAACCGCCAATTCCTGTGTTCCCCTGGCACACGACAACCGCCCCCCTGACCACGTGATTGGTCGGCCCAGATCACGCACAGTCCACGCGAGGGTTGGAGCCCGACAGTGGCTCGACCGCCACACCGTCTACGTTTCCCCACATTTGACCCATATTCCTTTATCCCTTTCCTATCCATCTACATGTCCAAGTGTCTTTTACTTGTTGTTATTGTACCTGCCTTAACTACCAACTCTACCAGCTCATTCCATATACCTAACACCCACTGTGTGAAAAGGTTGCCCCTCAGGTTCCTATTTTGGCCACTGTTCACAGGGTGAGGGTTGGGCTGTGAGCTGCCCCAGGGGGGGGTGTGTGTGGAGGGGTGACTCTGCCCGTGATAATGGTGACCCCTCTCTCCCACAGCTGCAGAAGGTGTCAGGGATGGCACGAGGGTGTTTAAGTACCCACGGTGGAGGGTGAAAGGGCAGGCGGTGCCGGAGGTGGTGAGGGAGTATGCCAGCCTGGGGGCACAGCTCAACGTCCTGCCCTTCTGCTCCCAGTTCATCCCCATGGAGGTGATCGACTTCCCCCAGCACGGCTCCATCATCTATCACCCATCCCTGCTGCCCAGGCACCGAGGGGCCTCTGCCATCAACTGGTGAGTGGCAGATCAGGCAACCACGAGATAAACACCGAGCGTCGCAGAGACACAGCGGACAGGCAGCGTCTGTGGAGGCAATTGGCAGACAATGTCTCGGGTCGGGACCCTTCAACAGTGGCGGCGGGTAGAGCCGCTGCCTCACGACGTCAGAGACACGGGTTCGATCCTGACCTCGGCTGCTGTCTGTGTGGAGTTTACACGTTCTCCCCGTGACCGCGTGGGTTTCCTCCGGGTGCTCCGGTTTCCTCCCCAATGCCAAAGACGTGCGGGTTTGTAGGTTAATTGGCCCTCTGTAAATTGCCCCTCGTGTGTTGGGAGGGGGTGAGAAAGTGGGATAAGATTGAACTCGTGTGAACGGGAGGCCGATGGTCGGCACGGCCTTGCTGGACCTGTTTCCGTGCTGGATCTCCAAACTAATGGGGGGAGAAAGAACAAGTTTAGTTCAGTTTAGTTCAGAGATACAGCATGGAAACAGGCCCTGTCGTGCTGTACAGCGATGTTGTTCCATGTTGTGCTGTGTGCAGTTTTGGTCTCCAAATTTGAGGAAGGATATTCTTGCTATTGAGGGCGTGCAGCGTAGGTTTACTAGGTTAATTCCCGGAATGGCGGGAATGTCGTATGTTGAAAGACTAGAGCAGCTAGGCTTGTATACACTGGAATTTAGAAGGATGAGAGGGGATCTTATCGAAACATATAAGATTATTAAGGGGTTGGACACGTTAGAGGCAGGAAACATGTTCCCAATGTTGGGGGAGTCCAGAACAAGGGGCTACAGTTTAAGAATAAGGGGTAGGCCATTTAGAACAGAGACGAGGAAAAACTTTTTCAGTCAGAGAGTTGTGAATCTGTGGAATTCTCTGCCTCAGAAGGCAGTGGAGGCCAATTCTCTGAATGCGTTCAAGAGAGAGCTAGATAGAGCTCTTAAGGATAGCGGAGTCAGGGGGTATGGGGAGAAGGCAGGAACGGGGTACTGATTGAGAATGATCAGCCATGATCGCATTGAATGGCGGTGCTGGCTCGAAGGGCTGAATGGCCTCTTCCTGCACCTGTTGTCTGTTGTCTGTGTGACACCGGCTGGTTTCCGTGTTTTCCCAGGACACTGATACATGGGGACACGCGAGGGGGGTTCAGCATCTTCTGGGCAGACGCTGGGCTGGACACCGGCCCCATCCTGATGCAGAGAGAGTGCACCGTGTTCCCTGACGACACCATCACCACTCTGTACAAACGCTTCCTCTACCCACAGGGGGTCAAAGGCATGGTGAGCACTGGCCCTGGCAGCTGGGACAACAGACCTCCCCACCCCGGGGGAGAGGGGGAGGGGGAGAGGGAGAGGGGGCGGAGAGTGAGAGGAGAGCGAGGGAGATAGAGGGAGATAGAGGGACAGAGAAAGGGGAAGAGAGTGAGAGGGACAGAGAGAGAGGGGGAAAGGGATGGGAAGAAAGAGGGTGGGCCATTGAGAGAGGGAGAGGGAGGGAGAGGGAGGGAGCGAGAGCAAAAGGGACGGAGAGAGAGGGAGGGAGAGAGAGAGAGAGAGAGAGAGTGAGGGGTGAGTGAGAGAGTGAAAGGGACATAGAGTGAGAGGGGACAGAGAGGGAGAGAGACTGAGAGGGATGGAGAGAGTGAGAGGGAGAGAGAGAGAGAGAGAGAGAGAGAGAGAGAGAGAGAGAGAGAGAGAGAGACAGGAAGAGGAACAAACAGAGAGGAGAGAGTGAAAGGTGGAAACCGAGAGGGGAAGAGTGAGGACACAGAAAGAGTGAGTGAGAGGGAGAGAGTGGGGGAGCGGGAGGGGGACAAAGATAGGGTGAGACAGAGGAGGGGAGAGAGGGTGTGAGACACAGAGTGAGAGGGTCAGAAGGAGACATTGAGAAAGATTGGGAGAGGGAGAATTGAGTCCAAGGGAGACCTGGTGCAGAGGAGATGACGGTGGGTTGGATTGCACTAACTGTTGGGCCAGGCTTGAGGGGCCGAGTGGCCTAGTCTGCTCCTGTTTTAGTGACCCTCTGCCCCTCGATTGTCATCTGGGGGTGGGACGTGCAAGAGCAGGGTATCTGAGACACTGGCGGGGAATGTGGGACGCGCTCAGCGGGTCAGGCAGCGCCCGTGGAGGGAGAAACAGGCAGGGGTTGGTGCAGTGACGGTGCTCAGAGTTTGACCTGTGTTTGTAGGTGGAGTCGGTGGAGCTGATCGCAAGCGGGAGAGCGCCCAGGGTCAGGCAGCCTGAAGACGGGGCCACGTACGAGTGCATCCAGAAGAAGGAGAACGCGCAGGTCTCAGAGCTCACAGCCACTCTACGTTGACTGGTGTGGTGGCAATGTACACACACAATGTGGGGAACAGGGTACCCAGCCAGAGAGTCAGTCAGACAGACAGGCCTTTCAGCCCAACTCGTCCCTGCTGACCAAAATGACCAACCTAAATAGTCTACCTTTGGCCCATCTCCCTCTGAACCGTACCTATCTGGGCAGCACGCGGCAAATGCTTTTCACTGTACCTTGTGTAGGAAAATAACTGCAGATGCTGGTACAAATCGAAGGTATCACAAAATGCTGGAGTAACTCAGTGGGTCAGGCAGCACCTAGGAGAGAGGGATTGGGCGACGTTTCGGGTCGAGGCCCTTCTTAGATTTAGATTTTTAGATTTAGAGATACAGCGCGGAAACAGGCCCTTCGGCCCACCGGGTTGGTCATTTTGGTCAGAGATGCTGCCTGACCCGCTGAGTTACTCCAGCACTTTGTGTCCGTCATGAGGAGATCAGGACTGGGGCAGGGTGTCGTGGGAGTGGGTGGGACAGCATGCAGTAGATGGGCGAAGAGACTCGGTGCTGGTCTGGACGGGGGTGGGGGGGAGGGCAGCACCAGGTAGTGTGAGTGTTGAGACGGTCGGTGAGGTGACCCACAGCCCCGAGGGTAGTTGACTCACTCGTACCCTCGTTGTCTAGATCAACTGGGAACAGCGGGCCGAGGCCATTCACAACTGGATCCGAGGCAACGACAAGGTTCCTGGAGCCTGGGCCGAGGTTAACGGCCAGGTGAGTCTGAGTGGAGACGGCACGGGCGGGCACGGGTGGGCGCGGGGCGGCTGGCATAGATCGTCACGGACCGTGCAACTGGTTCACCCACTTTCAATGATCCACTGCATCTGGTGCTCCACAAATCAGCCTCTGGACATCGGCGAGACCCATCACAGACTCGGCAACCATTTTGCCGAGCGAGCTCTTGTGCTCGGTCTGCCAAGGCCTGCTGGATCTCCCGGTTGCTAACTGTTTCAACTCCCCCTTCTCATTCACACACTGACCTTTCTGTCCTGGGCCTCCCTCCCTCCCTCCCTCCATTACCGGAGTGAGGCCACACACTCACACACACTCACACACACACACTGGAGGAACAGCTCCTGCCTGCTTGGCCAGCTTACATGGGGATGAACATTGAATTCTCTAACTTTAGGTAACTTCCTCCCCATTCACTCCCTGGTCCCCCTTCCTCCAATAAAAGTGCGTTCACCAGTTCCGCAGTTCACAATGATGTTGTACCCCTCTTGGGATCACAAAATGCTGGAGTAACTCAACGGGTCAGGCAGCATCTCAGGAGAGAAGGAATGGGTGGCGTTTCGGGTCGAGACCACTGCGATTACCCGACTATCAGGGAACCTCCCTGTCTGAGGTCATCTGTTGCAGGCCCTAATTTGTCCTGGTCTTTTCTTGCTTCCAGTTCCACCACCCCCATACAATCAGTCTGCAGAAGGGTCCCGACCTGTAACGTCTCCGATTCATGTTCTCCAGAGATGGTGCCTGACCTGCTGAGTGGCTCCAGCACTTTGTGTCTATCTTTGGTTCAAAGCAGCATCTGCAGTTCGCTCTCTCTCTCTCTCTCTCTCTCTCTCTCTCTCTCTCTCTCTCTCTCTCTCTCTCTCTCTCTCTCTCCCTCTCTCTTCCAGAAGCTGACGTTCTTTGGCTCAACCCTGCTGGAGGGCGCTCCCCCCCAGGGCCAGACCCTGGAGATCCCTGGAGCTAGTAGACCCGCCGTGGTCAGCAAGAATGGCCTGGTCCTCTTTGGCAACGACGGCAACATGGTAACCAGCTTCTTCTCGGACCACTCTGGTTGGGGTGGGGTGTTGCTGGGGTCTAACTGTAGTCAAGTCAAGTCAAGTCAAATTTATTTGTCACATACACATACACGATGTGCAGTGAAATGAAAGTGGCAATGCCTGCGGATTGTGCACAAAAAAGAATTACAGTTACAGCATATAAATAAAGTTAATAAGTTACTATAGTGTAGACAAAATTTAGTCTCTGGGGTTATAAAAGTTGACAGTCCTGATGGCCTGTGGGAAGAAACTCCGTCTCATCCTCTCCGGTTTCACAGCGTGACAGCGGAGGCGTTTGCCTGATCATAGCATCTGGAACAGTCCGTTACTGGGGTGGCAGGGGTCCCTCATTATCTTGCTTGCTCTGGATCTGCACCTCCTGATGTATAGGTCCTGCAGGGGGACGAGTGTAGTTCCCATGGTGCGTTCTGACGAACACACTACTCTCTGCAGGGCCATCCTGTCCTGGGCAGAGCTGTTCCCAAACCAGACTGTAATGTTGCCGGACAGGATGCTCTCTACAGCCCCAGAGTAGAAGTCACAGAGAGACAGAACCACACAGCACAGAAACAGGCCCTCTGGCCCACCTGTCCATGCTAGCCAAGTTTACATCCTGGGCTGGTCTCATTTGCGTGCATTTGGCCCATATCCCTCTAAACCCTATCCATATCCAAATATCTTTTAAAGCTGTAACTGTATCCACTTCTAAAGCTTCCTCTGGCAGCTCTTTCCACTACCCTGCTCCTGAGGTGGCATGGTGGCGCAGCGGTAGAATTGCTGCTTCACAGCGTCAGAGACCCGGGTTCCACCCTGACTATGGGTGCTGTCTGTACGGAGTTTGCAAGTTCTCTCTGTGACCGCGTGGGTTTCCTCCGGGTGCTCTGGTTTCCTCCCACATCCCGAAGGTGTGTGGGTTTGTAAGTTAATTGGCTTCTGTAAACGGTCCCTGGTGTGTAGGATAGGACTAGTGTACGTGTGATCGCTGGTCAATGTGGTCCCGATGGGCCGAATGGCCCGCTTCCATGCCGTATCTCTAAAACTAACAAATAGGTCCCTCTTAAATGACTCCCCTCCAAAGTTAAGCCCGTGCCCTCTAGTTTTAGAATCCTCTACCCCTGGGACAGTGACCGTGAGTGTTCACTTTACCCGTGCCCCTCGTGGTCTTGTACGCCTCAATAAGGTCTCAATAAGGTCAGGGGTGCCTGAGATGTGATGCCAGCGATCGTTCCATGTTCTTGCCAGAGGTTCTGACCCAACTTCCAGCTCGTCCCTCAAAGGCTGTGGTTGCTTTCCAGCTGCTGGTGAAGAGCCTCCAGTTTGAAGATGGGAAAATGATCCCTGCGTCCAAGTACTTTTCCTCCACGGAGACATCCTCACTGGAGCTCACTGAAGACGAGAGGAAAATCAAAGAGGACATTCGGGTAAGAGGTCACAAAGCCCAGGTGTAGCACCAAACAGACCAAAGGAACTGCAGGTGCTGGCATCTGGAGCAAGGCGCAAAGTACAGGAGGAACTCAGCAGGTCAGGCAGCATCTGTGGAGGGAATAGACAGGTGACGTTTTGGGCCGTGACTCTTCTTCAGAGTAGGGGGGAGAAAGCTGGAAAAGAGAGGTGGGGGCAGGACAAAGCCTGGCGAGTGATAGGTGGATACAGGTGAGGGGGTGATAGGCAGATGGGTGGAGTAAATGGCAAAGGCTGGAGGTGAGAAGGACACAAGAGGGTGTCAGATAAAGAGAGGTCCCCTCCCACCTGTATCCCTCCCCCCGACTTTACATTCCTCTGACCCCTGGGAGTGTGTGATGGGACAGTGTAGAGGGAGCTTCACTCTGTGTCTGACCCCTGGGAGTGTGTGATGGGACAGTGTAGAGGGCGCTTCACTCTGTGTCTGACCCCTGGACTGTGTGATGGGACAGTGTAGAGGGAGCTTCACTCTGTGTCTGACCCCTGGGAGTGTGTGATGGGACAGTGTAGAGGGAGCTTCACTCTGTGTCTGACCCCTGGGAGTGTGTGATGGGACAGTGTAGAGGGAGCTTCACTCTGTGTCTGACCCCTGGGAGTGTGTGATGGGACAGTGTAGAGGGCGCTTCACTCTGTGTCTGACCCCTGGACTGTGTGATGGGACAGTGTAGAGGGAGCCTCACTGTGTGATGGACCTACATCATCTCACTGCGTGTAACATTGCTCCACGTCTCCTCGGATTCAGGCTGTTTGGAAGGGAATCCTGTCCAACGTCGCAGAAATTGTGGAATCGACCGATTTCTTCAAGTCTGGCGCCGCGTCGATGGATGTGGTCAGGTAACCCCCTCTCCCGCCCTTCGCTCTTGCCCAGAATCCCTGGAAAAGCTGACCATAAACTCTTAGTTGATGGCACATGTACGATAGTGCAGCTGACACGCACATCTCCCCACTCCCCCCTGTCCCACCCTTACCTCTCCCGCTAGCCTCACACTTCACTCCTCTCCCATTATCCGACCCCCTTTTGTCTCCTTTACACCTCCAGCCTTGGCCACCCACTCTGCCCATCTGCCCATCTGCCCATCTGCCTTCGAGGATGGGTGGACAAAGGGGCTGGAGATGGAAAGGTGTGAGATAAGGAGAGAAGAGACGTGAAATGTAAGGCCAGAGGGAGGGATGTGGGTGGGACGGGACGGGGAGAGGGGAGGGGGGGGGGGGGTGGGAGAGATGGAGGCACATTCTGGTGGAGAACAGAGAAGGGTGGGGGGAGTTTGTTACCTAAATATTGGAGATTTCAATGTTCATTCCGTTGGGTTGTGAGCTGCCCAAGTGGAACACGAGGTGTATCTGGAGATCAATGTACCAGGTCTCCCACCCGGACATTAGAAAGAGCCCAGCACTGGGCCAAAGCTAACACGCTACAGACTGAGAGCAACTACATTGCAACATCGGCTGTTGTGAAACTCGTCGAAAACACTGGAAACCGTCGGAACATGAGGAAAACAGAGTCAATGTTGAGATCGTTAACCGCCAGTCCAGGTCATGGACAGGAAACCTCCTCTCTCCACAAACACTGGTTCTGACCTGTCGAATGTTTTGCCAGCATTAACTCAGATTGATTGAACAGGGAACATAGAACAGTACAGCACAAGAACAGGCCCTTCAGCCCACAATTCCGGTGCCGAACGTGATGCCAAACGCAATTCATATCAGCCTGCATGTGATCCATTCCCCCACATATCCATGTACCTATCTAAAAGCCTCTTAAACACCACAATCGTCTCCACCACCACCCCCGGCAGCGCGTTCCAGGCCCCCACCATCATCTGTGTGAAAAAAACATCTGGCCCTCACATCTCCTTTAAACTTTGCCCCTCTCTCATTAAAGCTGTGGCCACTAACATTTGATTTTTCTGTCCTGGGGAGAAGGTTCTGACCGATTGGTTGAAAGACACAGCATGGAAACAGGCCCTCCGGCACAGCCAGTCCAGGCCGACCATCCATCCATCCATCCATCCATCCATCGCCCCTTCACTCCAGCTCCATGTTATCCCACCTTCCCATCCACTCCCTGCACACTGGGGACAAGGTGCAGCAGGAGGGGTTGGGCTGAAAGGGCCTGTTTCCGTGCTGTGGGACGCTGTTATCATTGATCGTTCAGTAACAACACCAGCAATTGCAGTGGCCTTATCACAGTAAGAACTTTCACTCCTCTCCCCACCCCCCCCCCCCCCCTCCCCCAGCGAGGGTGTTGTTGACAATCCAGGTTATAATTAACCAGAGAATGGCAGGATCAGGTGAATGATTCACCATAAAACAAATCACAGGGCAAAGAGTGATGCTTATTATCCGTTCCAGAGGTGTTGCATCAAATGCACGGCCTGATAGCATCAGAGTACAGAGCCACACGAGGCAGCCGGGTGGTGAATCCTTTCATGAACTCTGTTGCTCCATCAGATGCTGCCTGACCCACCGAGTGCTGCTTCTTATTTCACTTCAATTTCCCACCACACACTTTGGGGTCAATGAGTATTTCTCAAGGAGGGATGTGCTGGCACTGGAGAGGGTTATGAGAATGATCCTGGCGATGATTGGGTTTACTTACGTATGATGAGAGTTTAACTGCTCTGGGCCTGTAATCGCTGGAGTTTAAAAGGATGAGGGGGGGACCTCATTGAAACTTAGCGAATAGTGAAAGGCCTGGATAGAGTGGATGTGGAGAGGATGTCTCCACTAGTAGGAGGGTCTAGGACCAGAGGCCACAGCCTCAGAACAAAAGGACGTGCCTTTAAAGAGGAAATGAGGAAGAATTCCTTTAGTCAGAGGGTGATGAATCTGTGGAATTCATTGCCACAGACGGCTGTGGAGACCAAGTCAATGGATATGTTTAAGGTGGAGATTAACAGATTGTTGATTAATAAGGGTGTCAGAGATTATGGGGAGAAGGCAGGACAATGGGGTTGGGAGGGAGAGATAGATCAGCCATGATTGAATGGTGGAGTAGACTTGATGGGTGGAATGGCCTACTTCTGCTCCTATCACGTATGAACTCTGCAATTTCTTGGGAGATCCAGCAGGCCTTGGCAGACCAGCCCAGCCCAGCCCTGCAGCAGCCCAGCCCAGCCCCAGCCCCAGCCCCAACCCCAACCCCAGCCCTGCCCAGGCCCAGGCCCAGCCACAGCCCCTACCCCCAGCCCCAGCCCTGCCCAGCCCCAGCCCCAAGCCCAGCCCAGCCCCAGGCCCGCCCAGCCCCAGCCCTACCCCCAGCCCCAGCCCTACCCCCAGCCCCAGCCCTACCCCCAGCCCCAGCCCTACCCCCAGCCCCAGCCCTACCCCCAGCCCTACCCTCAGGCCCAGCCCCAGCCCTACCCTCAGCCCCAGCCCGGCTGCTAACCGTGCCCTTGTTGTCCACAGGCTTGTGGAGGAGCTGAGGCTGAAGTGTGGTGGTCTTCAGCTGCAGAATGAAGATGTCTACATGGCCACCACGTTTGAGGACTTCATGCAGATGGTGGTGAGGAAGCTCCGTGGAGAAGATGAGGAAGAGGAGCTGCTGATAGACCACGTACGTGGATGTCCCACCAGTAATCCCCACAACGAGTGTTGGGCCAGTGTCTGGCTCTAGTTTATCCATTCCCAAACTGACCCTTGTAACAGAAGGTCCAGGTCATAACATGGCCAGCTTGGTGCCCCCACAGTCTCCCCGAGAATGGAGCAGAAAGATAGGCACAAAATGCTGGAGGAACTCAGCGGGCCAGGCAGCATCTCTGGAGTGAAGGAATAGGTGACCTTTCAGTCGAGACCCTTCATCAGACTAAGGGTCTGGAAGGGGGATACTGGAGGTATGGGAAGGTACAGAACTAATCAGAGCCGGTACCAAAGGCCCAGGAACGATGGAGCCCACAAAGGTCTAGGGTGGGGGAGGGACAAAGGGTTACTTGATAGAGTGGATGTGGAGAGGATGTTTCCACTGGTGGGAGAGTCTAGGACCAGAGGTCACAGCCTCGGAATTAAAGGGCGCTCTTATAGAAAGGAGGTGAGGAGGAACGTCTTTAGTCAGAGGGGAGTTAATCTGTGGAACTAAGTGCCACAGAGGGCTGTGGAGGCCAAGTCAGTGGATATTTTTAAGGCAGAGATAGACAAATTCTTGATGAGAATGGGTGTCACGGGTTATGGGGAGAAGGCAGGGAATAGGATTAGGGTGCAGATATCAGCCATGAATGAATGGCGGAGTAGACTCGATGGGCCGAATGGACTAATTCTACTCTTATAACTTGTGAACCTGTGAAAATAGAGAGGTCAATAATCATACCACTGAGTTGTAAGCTGCCCAAGTGAAATATGAGGTGCTGTTCCTCCAATTTGTGTGTGGCCTCACTCTGACAGTGGTAGCGGTCCAGGACAGAAAGGGTCACTGTGGGAATGGGAGAGGGACTTACCGGGAGATCACAAAGGCCGAGGTGGACTGAGCGAAGGTGTTCAGCGAACCGATCGCCCAGGCTGCGCTTGGTCACGCCGAACAGAAAACGCTTTGGAAACATTTTCAATGATAGGATGCTGTGATATAGAAAGATAGACTGAGGAAGGGTCCCGACCCGAAATCTCACCCATCCTTTTTCTCTAGAGATGTTGCCTGGCCCACTGAGTTACTCCGGCACTTTGTGTCTATCTTGGGTATAAACCAGCATCTGCAGTTCTTTGTTTCGTCTTTCTATAACATAGAAATCTCCCAATTGATCCCCCTCCCCTCATTCGCAACACCCTTTAATAGGGTGCCACAGCGGCTGGACCCGGGTTCGATCCTGACCTGGGTGCTGTCTGTGTGTGGAGTTTGCTCGTTCCCTCTGTGACTGCGTGGGCTTTCACTGCGTGCTCTAAATTCTGTCATTTGCCCCATGTGTGCAGGGAGTGGATGAGAAAGTGGGCTATCATAGAACTAATATTGATGGTTGGCGTGGACTCGGTGGGCTGAATGGCCTGTTTCCACGCTGCATCACTAAACTATAAAACTAAACTCCCACCCAGTCTAATCCTCCTCCGCCCTCGCTCCCACCCACGGGCGTTATTACCCCCCGAGGCGGCTTCATTCTGCGTGAGGCACAGTGAGGGCCTAACGCACCACCCCTCCCACGCCCCACACAGCGGCAGAGCACGGTCGCCAGGGGGTGAGTCTGACGTAAACACTTCCTGTCTCTGGGCTTCACAGGTTGAAATAGACGTTAACGGCCAGATCCTGCGCCTGCCTCACCAAGCCTTCATCAACGGGCAGTTCACGGACGCAGAGGGAGGGGCCTGGTACCACACCATCAACCCCACCAACGGAACAGTGAGTCTACTAGCGGGGGCAGAGAGAATACAACGGGCACAGAAATACATGGCTGGGCGGGGGGGGGAGGCAGAGGCAGAGAGGTAGATAGAGAAAGAAGGACAGTGTGAGAGAGGGATTGAGGGAAACAGAAAGGCAAAGAGAGAGAGAGAAATGTACAGAGAGAGAGAGTGGCTGAGATAGACAGGGATGGAGAGAGAGAGAGAGAGAGGGACAGAAAGGGTTCCTGACACTGCCCTCTCTGCCCTTCATTCTCACTCTCTCTGCCTCACTCGTTCTTTATTTCACTCTGACTTACTCTATCATTCCCATCTCTCTATTTTTCATCCCTTTCTCTTATTCTTTCTCCCTCTCTCCTAACCCACCCACCTTTCTTTCTCTCTCACTCTCTCTCTCTCTCTCTCGCTTGCTCTCTGTCTCTCTCTCTGTCTCGCTCTCTCTGTCTCTGTCTCTGTCTCTCTCTGTCTCTCTCTCTGTCTCTGTCTCGCTCTCTCTCTCTCTGTCTCACTCTCTGTCTCTCTCTCTCTGTCTCGCTCTCTCTGTCTCTGTCTCTGTCTTTCTCTGTCTCTCTCTCTGTCTCTGTCTCGCTCTCTCTCTCTTTGTCTCACTCTCTGTCTCTCTCTCTCTGTCTCTCTCTCTCTCTCTCTTTCTCACTCTCTCACTCTCTGTCTCACTCTCTGTCTCTCTCTCTGTCTCTCGCTCTCTCTCTCTGTCTCTGTCATAGAAACATAGAAACAGAAAATAGGTGCAGGAGGAGGCCATTCGGCCCTTCGAGCCAGCACCGTCATTCATTGTGATCATGGCTGATCGTCCACAATCAGTAACCTGTGCCTGCCTTCTCCCCTTATCCCTTGATTCCACTAGCCCCCAGAGCTCTATCTAACTCTCTTAACTCCATCGTGATTTGGCCTCCACTGCCCTCTGTGGCAGAGAATTCCACGAATTCACAACTCTCTGGGTGAAAAGGTTCCTTCTCACCTCAGTTTTAAATGGCCTCCCCTTTATTCTAAGACTGTGGCCCTTGGTTCTGGACTCCCCCCAACATTGGGAACATTTTTCCTGCATCTAGCTTGTCCAGTCCTTTTAGAATTTTACATGTTTCTATAAGATCCCTCTCCCTGTCTCCCTCTCCCTGTCTCCCTCTCCCTGTCTCCCTCTACCTGTCTCCCTCTCCCTGTCTCCCTCTCCCTGTCTCCCTCTCCCTGTCTCCCTCTCCCTGTCTCCCTCTCCCTGTCTCCCTGTCTCCCTCTCCCTGTCTCCCTGTCTCCCTCTCCCTGCCTCCCTCTCCCTGTCTCCCTCTCCCTGTCTCCCTCTCTCTGTCTCCCTGTCTCCCTCTCCCTGTCTCCCTCTCCCTGTCTCCCTCTCCCTGTCTCCCTCTCCCTGTCTCCCTGTCTCCCTCTCCCTGTCTCCCTGTCTCCCTCTCCCTGTCTCCCTCTCCCTGTCTCCCTCTCCCTGTCTCCCTCTCCCTGTCTCCCTCTCCCTGTCTCCCTCTCCCTGTCTCCCTCTCCCTGTCTCCCTGTCTCCCTGTCTCCCTCTCCCTGTCTCCCTCTCCCTGTCTCCCTGTCTCCCTCTCCCTGTCTCCCTCTCCCTGTCTCCCTCTCCCTGTCTCCCTCTCCCTGTCTCCCTCTCCCTGTCTCCCTCTCCCTGTCTCCCTCTCCCTGTCTCCCTGTCTCCCTCTCCCTGTCTCCCTGTCTCCCTCTCCCTGTCTCCCTCTCCCTGTCTCCCTCTCCCTGTCTCCCTGTCTCCCTCTCCCTGTCTCCCTGTCTCCCTCTCCCTGTCTCCCTCTCCCTGTCTCCCTGTCTCCCTCTCCCTGTCTCCCTCTCCCTGTCTCCCTCTCCCTGTCTCCCTCTCCCTGTCTCCCTCTCCCTGTCTCCCTCTCCCTGTCTCCCTGTCTCCCTGTCTCCCTCTCCCTGTCTCCCTGTCTCCCTCTCCCTGTCTCCCTCTCCCTGTCTCCCTGTCTCCCTGTCTCCCTGTCTCCCTGTCTCCCTCTCCCTGTCTCCCTGTCTCCCTCTCCCTGTCTCCCTCTCCCTGTCTCCCTGTCTCCCTCTCCCTGTCTCCCTCTCCCTGTCTCCCTCTCCCTGTCTCCCTGTCTCCCTCTCCCTGTCTCCCTCTCCCTGTCTCCCTCTCCCTGTCTCCCTCTCCCTGTCTCCCTCTCCCTGTCTCCCTGTCTCCCTGTCTCCCTCTCCCTGTCTCCCTGTCTCCCTGTCTCCCTCTCCCTGTCTCCCTCTCCCTGTCTCCCTCTCCCTGTCTCCCTCTCCCTGTCTCCCTCTCCCTGTCTCCCTCTCCCTGTCTCCCTCTCCCTGTCTCCCTCTCCCTGTCTCCCTGTCTCCCTCTCCCTGTCTCCCTGTCTCCCTCTCCCTGTCTCCCTCTCCCTGTCTCCCTCTCCCTGTCTCCCTCTCCCTGTCTCCCTGTCTCCCTCTCCCTGTCTCCCTGTCTCCCTCTCCCTGTCTCCCTGTCTCCCTGTCTCCCTCTCCCTGTCTCCCTCTCCCTGTCTCCCTCTCCCTGTCTCCCTCTCCCTGTCTCCCTGTCTCCCTCTCCCTGTCTCCCTCTCCCTGTCTCCCTGTCTCCCTCTCCCTCTCCCTGTCTCCCTCTCTCTCCCTCTCCCTGTCTCCCTCTCCCTGTCTCCCTGTCTCCCTCTCCCTGTCTCCCTCTCTCTGTCTCCCTGTCTCCCTCTCCCTGTCTCCCTCTCCCTGCCTCCCTCTCCCTATCTCCCTCTCCCTGTCTCCCTCTCCCTGTCTCCCTCTCCCTGTCTCCCTCTCCCTGTCTCCCTCTCCCTGTCTCCCTGTCTCCCTGTCTCCCTGTCTCCCTGTCTCCCTCTCCCTGTCTCCCTCTCCCTGTCTCCCTCTCACTGTCTCCCTATCTCCCTGTCTCCCTCTCCCTGTCTCCCTCTCCCTGTCTCCCTCTCCCTGTCTCCCTCTCCCTGTCTCCCTGTCTCCCTGTCTCCCTCTCCCTCTCCCTGTCTCCCTCTCCCTGTCTCCCTCTCCCTGTCTCCCTCTCACACACACACACACACACACTCTTGTTCCCAACTTCCTACCTCTACCTACCTCGTTGGTTCTGTTCTTCCTCACCGCCTCCCTCCCTCACCCTCTCCGTGTCTGTGCTCTAGGTGATCTGCAAGGTGTCGCTGGCCCAGGTATCTGATGTGGACAAGGCCGTGGCCGCAGCGAAGGAAGCCTTTGAGTCCGGCGAGTGGGGCCGGATGAATCCCAGGGACCGGGGCCTCCTGCTCCACAGGTAACCACCCATCACGGGCAATGTCCCACTGGACCTCTCCCGCACTGCACGTGCAGATAGCAAGATGATCACCCTGTCTTGGCTTGGCTTGGCTTGATTTGGCTTGGCGTACCTTGGCTTGGCTTGGCGTACCTTGGCTTGGCTTACCTTGGCTTGGCTTGGCTTGGCTGATCTAAGCTTGGCTTTTTCCTTGGCTTGGCTGATCTAGGCTTGGCTGATCTAGACTTGGCTGATCTTGACTTGGCTTACATTGGCTTGGCTTGGCTTGGCTTACCTTGGCTTGGCTGATCTAGGCTTGGCTTACCTTGGCTTGGCTGATCTAGGCTTGGCTTACCTTGGCTTGGCTGATCTTGGCTTGGCTTACCTTGTCTTGGCTGATCTAGGCTTGGCTTGGCTTACATTGGCTTGGCTGATCTTGGCTTGGCTGGGCTTGGCTGATCTAGGCTTGGCTGATCTAGGCATGGCTGATCTATGCTTGGCTACCTTGGCATGGCTGATCTTGGTTTGGCTGATCTTGGCTTGGCTGATCTAGGCTTGGCTTGGCTTGGGTTGAGGAGGGAAGCATGGGAGGGAAGCTCGCTCCATCCTTGGCGCTGGATGTTGCAGGGGTGAGGAGGTGGATCTAGGGGCATCTTGAGGTGCCGCTGGTGCTGACAGTAGTGTGATCCACCCCTAGGCTGGCGGATGTGATGGAGGAGCACCAGGAGGAGCTGGCCACCATCGAGGCCATCGACTCGGGTGCTGTCTACACCCTGGCCCTGAAAACCCACGTGGGCATGTCCATCCAGACCTTCCGCTACTTCGCAGGATGGTGTGACAAGATCCAGGTTCGTGCCGCCTGCCACGGCTGTTGAACCGCCCGCGGTAACACGGCACACGGCACACGGCTGCTGAACCACCCGCGGTAACACGGCACACGGCACACGGCTGTTGAACCGCCCGCGGTAACACGGCACACGGCTGCTGAACCACCCGCGGTAACACGGCACACGGCACACGGCTGTTGAACCGCCCGCGGTAACACGGCACAAGGCTGTTGAACCACCCGCGGTAACACGCCACACGGCACACGGCTGCTGAACCACCCGCGGTAACACGGCACACGGCACACGGCTGTTGAACCGCCCGTGGTAACACGGCACACGGCACACGGCTGTTGAACCACCCGCGGTAACACGGCACATGGCTGCTGAACCACCCGCGGTAACACGCCACACGGCACACGGCTGCTGAACCGCCCGCGGTAACACGGCACACGGCACACGGCTGCTGAACCACCTGCGGTAACACGGCACACGGCTGCCCGCTGGCACATACATCTGTACACTGGCATACAGAGCTACATGCCACACACATCTGTGCACTGGCACACACATCTGTACACTGGCACACACAACTACATGCCACACACATCTGTACACTGCACACACCTTGACACTGACACCACGATGCACATGTGCAGACTGTCACGTATACATCTGTGCAGCGGCACACACCCATTTGTACACAGTATATGCTGCACACATTCACACAGCTGGTACACATATCACCAACACTTATACATCTACACACATCTGTACAACCAGAGAGGTTCGCACACATCTGTGGCCCGTGTGTGCCCACCTACGGCTGTGTGCCCATGCACAGGTGTACCTGTGTGCGGCCATGTGCCCTTGTGTACCCATGTGTGGGCATGTGCCACAGGTGTGCCCATATGTAGGCTTGTGCCCACGTGCGGGGGCATACCTGTGTACAGGTGTGCCCATGTGTAGCAGTGTGCCCACATGCGGGGGCATACCTGTGTACAGGTGCCTGTTTGCAGACGTACCTGTACACCTGTGGAGGTGGCACACCTGAGGCGGTGCACGCTACCCATTGACCATGGGGCTGTGTCCGGGTGCACCGGTGCCCCGAGCTGTGTGTAGTACCCTCTCTCACCGCCTGCCCTTCCTCCCCAGGGCTCCACCATCCCAATCAACCAAGCACGGCCCCAATCGCAACCTGACCTTCACCAAGAGGGAGCCCATTGGGTAAGTGCTGGCAATCCGAGGGGGTGGGGGATGTGTGGAGGAGGGGGCTGGGGAGATGGGGTTGGAGGGTGGATGGAGGAGAGTGGGGGATGAGGGGGGTGGGGAGATGGGGAGTGGAGGAGGGGGATGGGGGTGGGGG
Source organism: Rhinoraja longicauda (assembly GCF_053455715.1). NCBI lineage: Eukaryota > Metazoa > Chordata > Chondrichthyes > Rajiformes > Arhynchobatidae > Rhinoraja > Rhinoraja longicauda. The sequence continues at coordinate 20,818,528 of NC_135969.1, read as the reverse complement.
AGTGGGGAGGGGAGGGAGGAGGGTGGCGGATGTGGGGAGGAGGGGGGCCGGGGACGGGGTTGGAGGGTGGGGTGGGGGGATTGGGGGGAGGAGCGCAGGTGGGAAGTGAGGGGAGGATGATGGGGAGGGGAGGGGCTGGGTATAGTGGAGGGGAGGGGGAGGGGGGGCAGGAGAACCGTGCGGCTGGTTGGGTGACTTCAGAGCAACGCTGAGGTAACACATCGCAGAATGCAGAGTGGGTGATGGATTCACCGACACCCCATGCCTCAAACCTCCTTCCCCTCACCCCCATCTATCTCCCCCCTCTCTCCTCTCACCCCCTCTCTCTCCCCCCTCACCCGTCCCTCACCCGTCTCTCCCCCCTCACCCCCTCTCTCTCCCCCCCTCTTTCCCGCCTCTTTCTCTCCCCTCACCCCCCTCTCTCTTCCCCCTCATCCCCCTCCCTCCCTCCCCCTTCTCCTCCCCCTCTCTCCCCCTCACCCCCCTCTCTCCCCCCCTCTCTCCCCCCCTCTCTGCCCCCCTCTCTCCCCCACTCTCCTCCTTCTCTCCCCCCTCTCCCCCCTCTCTCCCCCCCTCTCTCCCCCCTCCCTCCCCCCTCTCTCTCCCCCCCTCTCTCCCCTCTCCCCCCCCTCTCCGCCCCCCTCTCTCCCCCCTCTCTCCCCCCTCTCTGCCCCCCTCTCTCCCCACTCTCCTCCTTCTCTCCCCCCTCTCCCCCCTCTCTCCCCCCCCACACCCCCCCACCTCCCCCCCCCACTCCACCCTCTCCCCCCCTCTCTGTCCCCCCACTCCCCCCCCTCTCTCTCCCCCCCTCTCTCCCCTCTCCCCCCCTCTCCGCCCCCCTCTCTCCCCCCCACTCCCCCTCTCCCCCCCCACTCCACCCTCCCCCCCCTCTCTGTCCCCCCCACTCCCCCTCTCTCTCCCCCCCCACTCCCCCCCCCTCTCTGCCCCCCTCTCTCCCCCCCCTCTCTCCCCTCTCCCCCCCTCTCTCCCCCCCCCCACTCCCCCCCCCTCTGCCCCTCTCTCCCCCCCTCTCTCCCCTCTCCCCCCCCCTCTCTCCTCCCCCCCCTCTCTCCCCTCTCCCCCCGCTCTCTCCCCCCCTCTCTCCCCCCCTCTCTCCCTCTCCCCCCGCTCTCTCCCCCCCCTCTCTCCCCCCCTCTCTCCTCTCCCCCCCCCTCTCTCCTCTCCCCCCCCCCTCTCCCCCCCCCCTCTCCCCCCCTCTCTCCCCTGGTGCAGGGTGTGTGGGGTGGTGATCCCATGGAACTACCCACTGATGATGTTGGCGTGGAAGGCAGCCGCCTGCCTGGCCGCGGGGAACACCCTGGTGCTCAAACCGGCGCAGGCAAGTGGTCGGCGAGTGCCGGCGGCACGTGCCACACGGGGCCACGCACACGGTCACGCACGGGGACATGTGTCCACATAGGGTCACACACAGGCACGGTGCAGGAGGCGTCCAGTCACTGAGCTGTACAGCAGAGAAACAGGCCCTTCGGCCCACCTAGTCCATGCTGACCCAGTGGGCATTCTGGGCAAGTCCCATTTACGTGCATTTGGCCCATCTCCCTCTATACCCTCCTTATCCATATATCCACCAGTATCCACCTATCACTCGCCCGCCCCTTCCTGGCTTTCCCAGCCACCTCACCGCTCCTCCTCCATCAGTCTATTGAATGTGCACACAGCAGGACCCCAGGACAATGACCGTCATCTCCCATCCCCACGTCCCCTACAGTTGGCAATTGACGGGACAAATGATGCCCCAGGGGGTGGGGGGAGCTGCGGTGAGTCGTCTGTCAATCACCTGTCAGCAGCCTCCCGCGGTGGGCCGCTCCTGAGACTGTGCTGCGTGTGGACAGCCAGGGCCCACGGCGGGTAAACCCCTTGAGGAGAAGCCTGGGGTTGAGAGTGCAAGCTAGATCAGCCATTGTGGAACGGCGCAGACCTGATGGGCCGAATGGCCTAATTCTGCTCCTGTGACATATGAACCTCTGTGCACCATGGGATTGCCGGGGGGGTGGGGGGTGAGGGGGGGGGAGGAGGTGTTTACTGACCCCCACGATCTCCCCTTCCTTCCAATAGGTGACGCCCTTGACAGCGTTGAAATTTGCGGAGCTCACGGTAAAGGCAGGAATCCCAAAGGGGGTGGTCAACATTCTCCCAGGGGCCGGTAGGTAACACCGAGCCTCCCTCACCCCCCCTCCACAGCACGGCGCTCCTCACGCCCACCCCCCCCCCACAGTGTGGCCCCTCCCTCACCCCCCCTCCACAGCGCGGCGCTCCTCACACCCCTCCACAGCGCTGCGCTCCCCTCACCCCCCCTCCCACAGCACCGAGCCTCCCTCACCCCCCCCCCCCCACAGCACGGCGTCCCTCACCCCCCCCCCCCCCACAGTGTGGCCCTCCCTCACCCCCCCTCCCACAGCACGGCGTCCCTCACCCCCCCCCCACACAGTGTGGCCCTCCCTCACCCCCCCTCCCACAGCACGGCATCCCTCACCCCCCCCCCCCCACAGTGTGGCCCTCCCTCACCCCCCCTCCACAGTGTGGCCCTCCCTCACCCCCCCCCCCCACAGTGTGGCCCTCCCTCACCCCCCCCACAGCACCGAGCCTCCCTTACCCCCCTCCACAGCACGGCGCTCCCTCACCCCCCTCCCACAGTGCCCACCCTCACCCCCCCTCCCACAGTGCCCTCCCTCACCCCCTCCCACAGCGCCGCGCTCCCTCACCGCACCCCCCCCCCTACAGCACCGAGCCTCCCTCACCCCCCCCCCCCCCCCCCCTCCACAGTGTGACACTCCCTCACTTCCCCCTCCCACAATACGCCCTCTCACCTCCCCTCCCACAGTGTGTGTGTCGGTTGAGGTGATTGCGGGGGGTGACTGTGGTTTGGGTGGGGGTTGGGAGGGGTGTGAGCTTTGGGGGCTGTGTCTCCGCTCTGCACTGACCACCCACTTCCTGTCCCCAGGTTCCCTCATCGGGCAGAGAATATCGGAGCATCCGGACGTTCGGAAGTTGGGCTTCACTGGGTCAACCCCGGTTGGGAAGCAGATCATGAAGAGGTAACAGGGGGCCGCTGGGGAAGGTTCAAGGAGCAGAACACAAAATGCTGGAACAACTCAGCAGGTCAGGCAGCATCTGTGGAGGGAGTGCTCAGACAGTGTATTGGGTTGGGACCCTCCCTCAGCCCTGCTGCCCACACCCCAATAAACCCTTACACAGACACAGAATGCTGGAGCAACTCGGGGGGTCAGGCAGCATCTCTGGCGAAAAGGAATAGGTGAGGTTTCGAGTCGAGACCCTTCTTCAGATTGAGAGTCTGGGGAGAGGGCAACGAGAGATATGAAAAAGGTACATAGAATTAATGAATGAAAGATATGCAAAAAAAAACCAGCAGCGATGATCAGGGAAAGGTGGAGCCCACAATGGCCCATTGTGTGGTGGGGAAGATAATAACGATTGATACAAACAGTGAAACTCAGCGGGACACGTTTCAGTGAAACTAGTACAATGGCCAGGGTAGTGGAGAGACGGAGAGAGAGGGGATGCAAGGGTTACTTGAAGTTAGAGGAATCAATGTTCATACCGCTGAGGTTGTAAGCTGCCTAAGCAACCTAGGAGGTGCTGTTCCTCCAATTTGTGTTTGGCCTCACTCTGACAGTGGTACAGGCTTCCCAGTAAACCCTTCCTATCCATCTTTGCATTTTAAAAGCTGTGATTGTACCACTTCTATAGCTTCCTCTGGCTGCTCGTTGCAGATACAGATTACCCTCTGAGTGGAAAGGTTGCCCCTGGGCTCCCTCTAAACCCCTCCTTGTCCAGATATCTGCCCAAATGTCATAATTGGGAAAACGTTGTAGGGGAAGAGTGAATCTAACACCAGCTCTGAGGGGTGGGACCCATGGGTGCTCAGCTTACCCACCCTCACCCCACCCAACCCTAGCCAACCCCACACATCCCTCCCCCCACCCCACCCACCCAACCCCACACATCTCCAACCCCACCCTCCCCCCCACCCCAACCCCACCCCACCCAACCCTACCCAACCCCACCCATCCCCACCCCACCATCCCACCCAACCCTACCCAAACCCTACCCAACCTCACCCCACCCACACCACCCCACCCCAAGAAGTCCCTCTGTGGGCTGAATGTGTTGGGAAAGCTTTGCCCCTCCAGACCTGTCTCCACCGCTGGGCAGGAGGAGTCACGTACCTCCCCTCCCCTCCCTCCCCTCCCCTCCCCTCCCCTCCCTCCCCTCCCCTCCCCTCCCCTCCCCTCCCCTCCCCTCCCCTCCCCTCCCTCCCCTCCACTCCGATACCACCCCACTGCCCTGTGGAGGGGCAGCCGGAGGGGGGGGGGGGCTCCCACAGGCTGGAGACGGGGTGGGGGTTGGGGTGTGGGGGGTGGTGGTGATCTCCACAGACTGGGCCTGGACTGAGCGTCTCACTGCCCTTCCCCCCACAGCTGTGCAGTCAGCAACGTGAAGAAAGTCTCTCTGGAACTAGGAGGCAAATCCCCGCTCTTAATCTTTGCCGACTGCGATCTGGACAAGGCGGTGCGGATGGTAAGGCGGACAGACCTGTGCTGCACGGGGTGGGAGTGGGAGTGGGGGGTAGTGGTGGGTGAGGTAGGGTCAGCATCAGAAACCCTGCCATCCCCCACACACACTGTAGGTTAGGGGTGGATCTCATCGCGAGCTCTGATATGGATGTCCCATCTCGTCCCTGCCACTGGGACAGTCAACTACCCCTGATAGACACAGGAGTGCTGGAGTAACTCAGCGGGACAGGCAGCATCTCTGGAGAGAAGGAACAGGTGACGTTTCGGGTCGAGACCCTTCTTCAGACTGAAAGTCAGAGGAGAGGGTAACGAGTGATATAGACGATTATGTGGAGAGAGAGATATAGGACAGATGAATGAAAGATACGCAAAAAAGTAACAATGAAAAAGGAAACTGGTTATTGGTAGCTGTTCGCAAGGTAAAGAGGAAAGGTGGTGTGACTTGGGTGGGGGGGGGGGAGAGGGAATGCAGGGGGAACTTGAAGAACTTAGAGAAATCAATATTTAATATCAAATATTAAATCAATAGTTAACAACCCCTTCTCCGGATAGAATCATAACCCCACTGGATAGAGTGGATGTGGAGAGGATGTTTCCAGTAGTGGGAGGGTCTAGGACCAGAGGGCACAGTCTCAGAATAAGACATTCCTTTAGGAAGGAGATGAGGAGGAATTTCCTTAGTCCGAAGGTGGATCTGTAGAATTCTTTGCCGCAGATGGCCGTGGAGGCCAAGTCAATGGATATTTTTAAGGCACAGATAGATAGATTCTTGATTAGTATGAGTGTTATGGGGAGAAGGCAGGAGAATGGGGTTAGGAGGGAAAGATAGATCAGCCATGATTGAATGGCGGAATAGACTTGATGGGCCGAGTGGCCTAATTCTGCTCCTATCGATTGTGAGCTTATCAGGCTTCTGAATGGCCCTTCTATAAGCTCGGGTGGGTGCTGTCTATGTCACCTCTGCCTCATTGCGGACATTGGATTTTGTCCCTGGAACTGATGAGTTACAATGCTGAGTTACAATGTAGAGTTGCAGCCTGACAGCACCTCCCACATCCCAACCACGTGCAGGTTTGTAAGGTGATTGGCTCCAGTAAATGGCCGTTAGTGTGTAGGATAGAGCTAGCGTACAGGTGAAATGGGGGTGACAGGGAAAGGATTCAAGGTGACCCACCAATATATATACTGCTATTGTAGGAAGAGCAGGTTAAAATGTTGGTCATGCTAGTTAAACATCAGTTAATTAATGATTAGCTGGTCTCGTAAGTAATTGGTCAAGACAGTAAATGATTGGTCATGAATTTAGGTTTGACTGTCAGCTCGCATGTTAATGGGAATAAAAGTTTCCAAACAGAAATAAAGTGCTTTGGTTACAGGTCCCCCACCATAGGTGACCTTGGGGATCTGACCCCCGCCCTCTGACCCACGCCTTCTGACCCCTGCCCTCTGACCCACGCCTTCTGACCCCTGCCCTCTAAACTCAATCTTCATAGACCAAACATAGAAGAGAACGGCATGGAAACAGGCCCCTCGGCCCTCGATTACCTGTTCACACCAGGTCTACATTATCCCACTTTCTCATCCACTCCCGATACACTAACGGCAATTTACAGAGGGCCAATTAAACTACAGACCTGCACGTCTTTGGGATGTGGGAGGAGACTGGAGCACCCCGGTGGTAACCCACACGGTCAGGGGGAGAAGGTGCAATCTCCACACAGACTCGTAGTCCGGATGTAACCGGGGTCTCTGGCGCTGTGAGGCAGCAGCACTACCCGCTGTGTTGCTGCGGTGATCGCTAACCCTTGCTTGCTTTCCCAGGGTATGGGAGCTGTGTTTTTCAACAAGGGGGAGAACTGTATAGCAGCTGGACGGCTGTTTGTGGAAGAATCAATCCATGACCAGTTCCTGCACAGAGTGGTGAGTCTCTCTCTCTCTCTCTCTCTCTGTTCACCGTGTCCGGGTTGCAGGGTGATCGGCTTCCTCACGAGGCTGGGGTAGAAGGGAGCCCCTCAGATGAATGGGGAGCGGGAAGGACAAGTGGCAGCTGGAATGTATTGCAGAGAAGCGCGAGGTGTTAAAGTTAGAGTCATGGAGTCATGCAACGTGGAAACAGGCCCTTCAACCCAACTTGCCCATGCCGACCAACATGCCCCATCTACACTTGTCCCTCCTGCCCGCGTTTGGCCCATATCCCTCTAAACCTGTCCTATCCATGTACCTGTCTAAATGCTTCTTGAACGTTGCGATAGTCCCTGCCTTAATTACCTCCTCCGGCCGTTTGGTGGGAGGATTGGGAAGACGCAATGTAAAGTGGAGGCGCATTTCCAAAAAGCAGGAAAAGTGAGAATGTTCCCGGGAGGATGTTTACATATCTGTGGTGCTGCTGCAAGTAAGAATCCCAATGTTCCTTTTGGAGACTCATGACAATAAAACTTTTGACTCTTGATATGGGCCAAATGCAGGCAGGTGGGACCAGTGTAGATGGGACATGTTGGTGGGCATGGGCAAGTTGGACCAAAGGGCATGTGTTAATGCTGTATGACTCTGTGACTGTAGTTGGGGAATTCACACGGAGATGGAAAGCTTTCTAGTGATCCGGGGATTAGACGTGAAGCTGTGTACAGACTAGCTCTGGATCAGGAACATGGAGGGATGGAGATGGGGCCTTGTGAACCTCCCTCCTGGACTCACGTACGTGCAACCCGTTGTTGCTTCACTCCGAGGTTGCAGGTGGAAGAGGTGAAGAAGATGAAGATCGGAGACCCCCTGGACAGATCCACGGACCACGGTCCCCAGAACCACAAGGCCCACCTGGACAAGCTGGTCCAGTACTGTGCCACCGGGGCCCAGGAGGGGGCCAGGCTGGTGTATGGAGGGAGGCAGGTCCCTCGGCCAGGTAGGATCCCAACTCCACGTGCCCCAACCTCAGCCTTCTCATCCCGACCAACCGTGACTTGGAGAGTCCAATCAGCCCAACAGACCAGGAGCCCTTCATGCTGCGTGGCCCCGGTTGTAACGCAGGAGTCCTGCAGACTGAGCTTACACCCAGCGCAGAGATGGTTTGAGATGGTTGGGTGCGTAGGATGCTAACAGATCTCCCAGACACTCACTAGCGGGCGACACCAGTGGGATTCTACTCTGCAGAAAGGGGGCAGAGAATGCCAGAATAATCCGCACTCACAAACATCAATGACTCTGCTCATTACTGATGCACTTATGTCTCCCCACTCCCAGGGCATGGGTGACACACAGATCCGAGGAGACATGGAGCAATTTTACACGCAGTGAGATGATGTAGCTCCATCACACAGAGTGACGCTCCCTCTACACCGTCCCATCACACACACACCCAGGGTTAGACACAGAGTGAAGCTCCCTCTACGCCGTCCCATCACACACACCCGGAGTGAGGCACAGAGTGAAGCTCCCTCTACACTGTCCCATCACATACACACCCTGAGTCAGACACAGAGTGAAGCTCCCTCTACACTGTCCCATCACATACACTCCCTGAGTCAGACACAGAGTGAAGCTCCCTCTACACTGTCCCATCACATACACTCCCTGAGTCAGACACAGAGTGAAGCTCCCTCTACACTGTCCCATCACATACACTCCCTGAGTCAGACACAGAGTGAAGCTCCCTCTACACTGTTGTGTTGCAGGTTTTTTCTTCGAGCCCACAGTGTTCACGGATGTGCAGGATGAAATGTTCATCGCTCAGGAGGAATCCTTCGGGCCCATCATGATCATCTCCAAGTTTCCAAACGGGTAGGTTCACTTAGAGTCACTAAGCCGCAAAGCACGAAACAGGCCCTTCAGCCCATCTTGTCTGTGCCGACCAAGTTGCCACACTGGGCCAGTCCCATTTACCTGCATTTGGCCCATATCTATCTAAACACTTCCTATCCACATATCTGTCCAAATGCCTATTAAAAGCAGTGATTGTATCCGCTTCTACAGTTTCCTCTGGCAGCTCGTTCCAGATACGGACTACTCTCTGTGTGGAAAAGTTTCCCCCGAGGTCCCTCTTAAATCTCTCCCCTCTCACCGTGCCCTCTAGTTTTAGAACCCTCTACCCTGGGGATGCAGACTGTGAGTGTTCACTTTATCCGTGCCCCTCGTGATCTTGTGCACCTCAATAAGGTCACCCCTCAGCCTCCTACACTCCAGAGAACAAAGTCCCAGCCCATCCAACCTCTCCCTGTAACTCAAGCCCACACGCCCAGGTAACATCCTGGTGAATCTCTCCTGCATCCTTTACATCTTAATGACATCCTAACTGTAGCTGGGCGACCAGAACTGCACACAGTGCTCCTAGTGTGGCCTCACTAACGACGTGTAACATAATGTCCCAACTTCTCTCCTGGTATGGGGCAGAGATCCAGGGGGGATGAATGTTCATGGAACATAGAACAGTACAGCAGCGGAACAGGCCCTTCGGCCCACAGCGTCTGTGCTGAACATGATGCCAAGCCCACCCGCCTGCCCGTGATCCATCTCCCTCTGTTCCCTGCGTACACTAGGCTTTTGTTCCCTGTGGCTCCGTGCTGGGTGTGGATTTGGCTCTGACCTGCTGTCACCATGGCTTTGTTTCCACCAGGGATGTGGATGGAGTTTTGAAACGCGCCAACAACACGGAGTTCGGCCTGGCCTCAGGCGTGTTCACGCGTGACCTGAGCAAGGCGCTGTACGTCAGCGAGAAGCTGCAGGCTGGCACCGTGTTCATTAACACCTACAACAAGACTGATGTGGCTGCCCCGTTTGGAGGCTTCAAGCAGTCAGGCTTCGGCAAGGACCTGGGTAAGGGCCACACGAGGAGAGCGGCGGGGGGGGGCCTAGCTCACCCAGACAGCAGCAACCAACACTGGCGTCGGCTCGGCTTGGTTTGGTTTAGTTTAGTTTGGTTTACTTTGGTTTGGTTTGGTTTAGTGAGTCAAGAGTGTTTTATTGTCATATGTCCCAGACAGAACAATGAAATTCTCACTTGCAACAGCACGGCAGAATATGTAAACACAGTACTCTGTAAGCAATATAGTAAACGAAAAGAGGAACATTAAAGTCTAGTTACTTTAGTTTAGTTTAGTGTCACGTGTACTGAGGTACAGTGAAAAGATTTGTTGTTGTGGGCTAACTAACCACACAGCGGATAAACTATACATGATTACAATCGAGTTATCCACAGTATACAGACACAGGATAAAGGGAATAACCTTTAGTGCAGATAAAATCCGGTAAAGACCTATCAAAGCTAGTCCGAGGGACTCCGATGAGGTAGATGGGAGGTCAGGACCGCTCTCTGGTGGGTGAGAGGACGGTTCAGTCACCCGACAATAGCTGGGAAGAAACGGCCCCTGAATCTGGAGGTGTGCGTTTTCACTGCTGCTGGTATAGTTGTTACACAAACGAGGTTTCAGTCAGGAGTTATCATTTACGCTTGCAGAGGGAAACAGTTCAGATGAGATTTATGAGAACGGTCCAAGGGATGATTGGATTAACGAGAGAGGAGCGTGTGACAGCACTGGGCCTGGACTCGCTGGAGTTTAGAAGGATGAGGGGGATCTCATTGAAACTTACCAAATAGTGAAATGCCTGGATAGAGTGGATGTGGAGAGGATGTTTCCAGTAGTGGGAGAGTCTTGGACCAGAGGGTAAAGCCTCAGAAAAAAAAGGATGTACCTTTAGAATAGAGATGAGGAATTTCTTTAGCCAGAGGATGGTGAATCTGTGGAATTCATTGCCACCGATGGCTGCAGAGGCCAAGTTAAAGCCAATTTTTGATTAGTAAGGGATTCAAATGTTATGGGGAGAAGGCAGGATAATGGGATTGTGAGGAGAAGATAGATCAGCCGTGATTGAATGGCGGAGCAGACTCGATGGGCCAAGTGGTGTAATTCTGCACCTATGTGTTATGGTGTTTACTGCTTACAGGCAGTGGCTGTGTGATATTTGAGAAAGTGAATCTCACTCTCGTTCCACAGGGCAGGAAGCTTTGAACGAATATCTGTGGACCAAAACAGTGACCATTGAATACTAGCGGGACGAGACGAATCTGGAGCAAGTCCAGCAACGTCACCCGTGCACGCAGGGAACCAGCAATCGATGGACATTAGCGGATAATTCAGGACTGATTCTCCATCACAAACCCTCTCCTGGAGATACGTGAACATCCCATGGCAGGGCTCAGAGCATCCGTGAGAGGAGCCAGCCCAGGTTCGGTGGGATGAATGGCCCCCTTCCTCTTGTTGCAATCCAGTCATAGAAATTTGCTGCCTAAATTTCCTTCAGTTTACAATTGTCAAGGGGGCATCATCTCTTCGACAGCACAGGACCCAGCTGATCACGGCCACCTGACCCGGGCTTCCAACCTCCTCATCATACAACACGGAACAGTCCAGCACAGGAACAGGCCCTTCGGCCCACAAAGCCCGTGCCCAACACGATGCCAATAAACTAATCCCCTCTGCCTGCACCTGATCCATGTCCCTCCATTCCCTGCATATCCATGTGCCTATCCTAAAGCCTCAAATATCACTATAGTACCTGCCTCCACCACCATCGCCACCCCTGGCAGCACGCCCCCACCCTCTGTGTAAAAAGGAAATCTGCCCCACACATCTCCTTTAAACTTTGCCCTCTCACCTTAAAGTTACGCTGTGAATAAACCTCAGTTACTGGCCCAGTCGACTTTAAAAGCACCTCCTTAACTCACCGCCCTCCCTCCAAGATGGACAAAGGCAGCAAGCGAACACCACCAACTGCAGTTCCCCTCCAAGTCACTGGAACGTCGGAGGTAATGGAGAGAACTCTCTAGAAGGGCTTTAGGACAGCGCAGTGGCACGGTGGTAGAGTTGCCGTCTCACAGCGCGAGACAGAGATTCAATCCTGACCACGGGTGCTGCCTGTACGGAGTTTGTACGTTTCTCCCTGTGACCACATGGGTTTTCACCGGGTGCTCTGGTTTCCTCCCACATTCCAAAGACGTGCAGGTTTGTAGGTTGATTGGCTTCTGTAAATTGTCCCTAGTGTGTAGACTAGATAGTGCTAGTAGTGTGGACGGTGGCCCGAATGGCCTGTTTCCATGCTGTATCTGTAAAGTCTAATGGCTAAAGAAGTATATAAAGTAATGAGAGGGACAAAGTATATAAAGTAATGAGAGGGGCAAAGTTTAAAGGGGATGTGCGTGGCAAGTATTTTTATGCAGAGGGGTGGGTGCCTGGAACGTGCTGCCAGGGGTGGTGGTGGAGGCAGATACGATAGTGGTGTTTAAGAGGGTTTTAGATGGCCACATGGACATGCAGTGGATGGGGAGATATGGGTCACGTGCAGGGAGATAATGGCCGGTCTTGGCATCTTGTCGGGCACCAACATTGTGGGTCGAAGGGCCTGTTCCTGTGCTGTACTGCAACGGTTTTTTTAATCAATTACACCGTCCAGACTGGGAAATCTAACGGTGTTCCCTCATCGTCAATGGGTCGAAATGCCAGACCGCCCCCCTCCCCACCCCGACAGCACTGAGGGTGCCCCTCCCCAGGGGAGACTCACCCTCCATCCCCCACCCCCCCCCCGTCACGAGGGCCAATGCCACGAGGAAGCAGGATTCCTCGCCCGCCGTTCACATGTCGGGCACCAAGCCCATTGCTGACTCAGGATGAGTCATGAGCGTTTAATTGCCTTGTGTACTGGCAACGGGACAATGAAATGCTGTGGATTAGCGGGCCCGCAAACACAATCACACACAGATAATGTACAATAATCAATAATACAATAAATTAACAACCGTAATACTAGGTAAGCATAGTAGTGCACCGTGCGACCAAAGACACCAAAGACACCAAAGACACCGTCCACAGAAGACCACAGTTGCTGAGGTCGGTGTTGTGCAGTGTTCAAGAGCCTGATCGTTGGTTGCTGGGAAGAAACTGTTCTTGAACCTGGAGGTCATGGTTTTCAGGCTCCTGTACCACCTTCCTGTTAATGGCGGTGAGATGAGAGCGTGGCCAGGGTGGTGTGGGTCTGTGATGATGCTGGCTGCCTTGTTGAGGCAGCAGATCCCTTCGATGGTGGGGAGGTCAGTACCTGTGATGGGCCGGGCAGTGTCGACTGGGTCGAGGGCCTGTCCACTGGGTGTCAGGGCCAAGCTGCCACAGGGAGACTGTCTGTAGTCTCCTTCATTCCTGGACACTCGAGTTGCTGAACCACGCCGTGATGCAGCCAGTCAGTGTGCTCTCTGCCGAGCACCCGTAGAGATTGAATAGAGTATTCGTAGACATATCGAATCTCCTCAATCGTCGGGGGAAGTCGAGGTAATGATGAGCTCACATTGTGGCTGGGCCCAGGACAGATCTTCAGGGATATGCAGGCACAGGAACCTGAAGCTGCCGACTCTGCACTAGGGTCCCTGTGAGGATGTGTTTCCTCTCTGTACCTCAGGCGGTGACTGGGAGCCGGTCTCTGTCAGCTGTGCTCCCACAACTCCTTGATGTTTGGCCGAATTGGAGATGGAGCACAAGTTCTTCAGTAAAGGCTCATAGATGGAGACACCAGGAACTGCAAGTGCTGGACTTTGAGCAAAACACAAAGTGCTGGAGGAACTCAGTGTGTCCGGCAACATCTGTGGAGGGAAATGGACAGATGACATTTTGTGTTTGGACCCTTCTTCAGACTGATGGGGTGGGGGAGAAAGCTCCATTATCGCCCCCTTTCCTCTCCCCCCCCCCACTCCACCCATATCCCTCCCTCTGGCTTTACATTTCACTCCTCCTCTCCTCCCTTTACCTGACACTCTTTTGTCTCCTTCTCACCTGCAGCCTTTGTCATTTACTCCACCCTTCTTCCGAGCGCCCCCTCACCTGTATCCACCTATCACTCGCCAGGCTTCGTTCTGCCACCACCTCTCTTTTCCACCTTTCTCCCCCCCCCCCACTCCCTCAGTTTGAGGAAGGGTCCCGACCCGAACCGTCGTCCGTCCATTCCCTCCGCAGATGCTGCCTGACCCGCGGACTTCTTCCAGCTCTCTGTGTTTAGCTCGGTATTCAGCGTCGAGCTGCTCCAGAGTCGAGCGTCGGTGCTGTTGTAATACGAGGGCCTGTCCACTGGGTGTCAGGGCCAAGCTGCCACAGGGTGACCCGTGGTCTGGGCATTGCACTGACCGGTCAGTCGATCAGCCTCTCGCTGGGCAGGTCCTGTGGGCAGGGAGCTGGGGGAGAGTTGCTTTGGGCAGCACCCATACCCCCACCTCTCTGCCCGCTCACCCACCCACCAGGCGGCCTGGCTGATGACTGGTCAATTGTCCAGTCTCCTCTAGCAACAGACCGGGGGGGGGGAGAGAGGAGGGTGTAGGAGGGAGAGGATAGGGGAGAGGGTGTAGGAGGGAGAGGGGAGGGGAGGGTGTAGGAGGGAGAGGGGAGTGGAGGGGAAGGGAGGGAAGAGGAGGGTGTAGGAGGGGAAGGGTAGAGGAGTGAGGGGAGGAGAGGGTGTAGGAGGAAGAGGAGGGAGAGAGGAGGGGATAGGGTGTAGGAGGGGAGGGGAGAGGAGGGGGGAGGGGAGGGAGAAAGTAGGGGAGGGAGAGGGGAGGGGAGAGGGTGTAGGAGGGGAGGGGAGGGGAGAGGGTGTAGGAGGGGAGGGGAGAGGAGGGTGTAGGAGGAAGAGGAGGGAGAGGAGGAGATAGGGTGTAGGAGGAGAGGGGAGAGGAGGGGGAGGGGAGGGAGAGGGGAGGGGAGAGGGTGTAGGAGGGGAGGGGAGAGGAGGGAGAGTGTAGGAGAGGAGGGTGTAGGAGAGGGAGGGGAGGTAGGAGGGGAGAGGAGGGGGAGGGGAGGATGTAGGAGGGGAGAGGAGGGTGTAGGATGGAGTAGAGGAGGGGGAGGAGGGTAGAGGAAGGTGTATGGGAGGAGGGGGTAGTGGAGGTGAGGGGAGGGAGAGAAGAGAGGGTCGTGGAGGGGAGGACGCACTGATGTTGGTTTGTTATTGCCACGTGATACAATGACAAACTTTGCGTGCTATTTCTAATCATAGCGGTATGAAGATTGATTCTCCAATTTCAAGTAACTCCTGCATCCCCTCACCTCTCTCTCTCTCCCCCTTTCCCCCAGCCTCGCCGTCCACTGTTCCACTGTTCCCATCCTTGTATCCCTCCCGTTTGTACCTCCTCCTCGACCAACAACAGGCCGTTGTGGGCTCCACCCTTCCTGAGGTCACCTGTTGCCGGCCCGGATTTGTCCTGGCCTTTATCGCCCCCAGTTTATCCCCTCCCCCCCACCTTAATTTTCAGTCTGAAGAAGGGTTCGGACCCGAAATGTCACCTATTCTTTCTATCCAGTGATGCTGCCTGACCCGATGAGTAACTCCAACATTCAGTGTACAGTAAACCAGCATCTGCAGTTCTTTCCTACATATTTTGTCCTGCCCCTCCTATTTTTTCCAGCTTTCTTCTCCCCTCCCACGCAATCAGTCTGATGAAGGGTCCCGATGCAACTCATCACTTATCCATGTTCTCCAGAGATGCTGCCTGACCCGCTGAGTTGCCCGCTAAATCATCCCATACATGAGTACAATCAAGCCGTGCGTAAATACTACACTTTGTAGAAAAATAGCAGAAGAAATGTAGAAAAAATATACTTCACAATGCAGAATATAGTGTCACGGTGTTATAGTGTTACAATCACAGGAGAAAAGTCCAATAACTACAATGAGGTAGGTTGGAAGATCAGGACTGCACCCTTGCTTTTGGCAGGACTCGAAGGCTTGAGCTATTGGGAGAGATTGGGCAGGCTGGGACTTCATTCCTTGGAGTGCGGGAGGATTAGGGGTGATCTTATCGAGGTGTATAAAATCGTGAAAGGAATAGATTGAGAAATACCCAGAGCTCTTGCCCAGAGTATGGGAATCAAGAACAAGTGAACATAGGTTTATGGGGGGGGGGGGGGGGGGGGGGGGGGGATAAACAATTAACAGGAACCTGAGGGGCAACTTGTTTTTACACAAAAGGTGGTGGGTGTATAGAATGAGCTGCTGGAGGAGGTATTTGAGGCAGTGATTATCGCAATGTTTAAGAAGCATTTAGACAGGTACATGGATAGGACAGGTATGGAGGGATAAGGGGCAAAAGCAGGCAGGTGGAACTAGTGTTGGTGGAACATGTTGGTCGGCATGGGCAAGTTGGGCTGAAGGGCCTGTTTCCACAATGTGACAGAGTTTTTTTCACACAGAGTAGTTGGTATTTGCAACTCACTGCCAGAGGAGGTGCTGGAGTCAGATACAGTCAGTACATTTAAGAGACTTCTGGACAGGCAGTTAAACAGGCATGGCGTGGATCCCTACAGATCCTATGTGAACAAATGGGATTAGTATAAATGGGCAAAGAGGTCAGCATGGGTGTGGTGGGCCGAAGGGCCTGTGTCTCTGCTGTACGAATCTATTACTCCATGAGGTCTGGATGAACTGAGGAGATTTAGTGCTGCAGTGCATAACATGTGAACAAGCACATGAAACATGAACCACGTGGATGTGGTTCAATAATTAGTCTGGAGTCGAGCTGTTTTGTTGCCATTGAATGACGACCAGAAATCTGGATTTTAATTCTCAGTGAAAGCTGCAGAAACCACCACGATCATCCCTCTAACTCTGCTGAAGGTCAGGATACAGAGTGTGCTGTTCTCACAGATGATGGCGGCCAAGGTTTGTGGAGTGGAGACCTGTTGGATTGTCCCACCACAGCCCTAGTCTGGGTCTGGACTGAGCCCTCCCCAAACCGTCCCGTTCACAGGTTATTCTTTCCAGAGACCCAGTTTCAAGACACTTGCACGCTTTGGAAGTGTGTGGTGGGACAGTGTAGAGGGAGCTTCACTCTGTGTCTGATCCCGAGAGTGTGTGATGGGACAGTGTAGAGGGAGCTTCACTCTGTGTCTGATCCCGGGAGTGTGTGATGGGACAGTGTAGAGGGAGCTTCACTCTGTGTCTGACCTCTGGAGTGTGTGATGGGACAGTGTAGAGGGAGCTTCACTCTGTGTCTGACCTCTGGAGTGTGTGGTGGGACAGTGTAGAGGGAGCTTCACTCTGTGTCTGATCCCGGGAGTGTGTGGTGGGACAGTGTAGAGGGAGCTTCACCAGGAGTGTGTGGTGGGACAGTGTAGAGGGAGCTTCACTCTGTGTCTGACCCCGGGAGTGTGTGATGGGACAGTGTAGAGGGAGCTTCACTCTGTGTCTGACCCCTGGAGTGTGTGATGGGACAGTGTCGAGGGAGCTTCACTCTGTGTCTGACCCCGGGAGTGTGTGGGATGGTGTAGAGGGAGCTTCACTCTGTGTCTGATCCCGGGAGTGTGTGGTGGGACAGTGTAGAGGGAGCTTCACTCTGTGTCTGATCCCGGGAGTGTGTGGTGGGACAGTGTAGAGGGAGCTTCACTCTGTGTCTGATCCCGGGAGTGTGTGGTGGGACAGTGTAGAGGGAGCTTCACTCTGTGTCTGATCCCGGGAGTGTGTGGTGGGACAGTGTAGAGGGAGATTTACTCTTTTCCCTTCCAAGGACCTTGTTCAATAATTGCATATTGCAGGGTACCAGAAGGTACAAGAGCGTTCACTAGTCACATCGCATCAGGCAATCATCATAATCCAATAGTGGCATCTTTATCTACAATGCACTCGCGGTGGCTGGCGAGTCCGTGAACCGACTTAAGTATCTGTTACACACCACGCCTCAGTGCCACACTCTCCACCCCGGGTCCCCAATGTAAAGGGGGAGGACTCCCTTGTAGAGAGACCTCCACCGAAGACCGCTCCCGCCGTCAGGTGCTAACACGGACCGCCAGGGCGAGTCCGGATGGAAGACGAGGGCAAGGAAGTGTAGAGTGTGCAGGAGCAGCCTGTACAGTAAACGTCTCTCTGCGTCATGGAACAGCACGCTGGGCATCTCGGAGAGGCGGCTCACGTTGTGTCCGGCGGCTTCCAGGAAAGATTCCAGGGTCTGGGCCCAATGAGCAATTCCGTTGGAGCGGGGGTAAGCGCGGTCGGGAATCATTCCCCGCACAAACCTCTCCTCGACACCCACCGTGACAGGGTGAGGACCGGCCCCCCCTCACAGTTACAACACCCCCCTGGGGGAGCTTCACTCTGTGTCTGACCTCTGGAGTGTGTGGTGGGACAGTGTAGAGGGGGCTTCACTCTGTGTCTGACCCCTGGAGTGTGTGATGGGACAGTGTAGAGGGAGCTTCACTCTGTGTCTGACCTCTGGAGTGTGTGATGGGACAGTGTAGAGGGAGCTTCACTCTGTGTCTGACCTCTGGAGTGTGTGATGGGACAGTGTAGAGGGAGCTTCACTCTGTGTCTGACCTCTGGAGTGTGTGATGGGACAGTGTAGAGGGTGCTTCACTCTGTGTCTGACCTCTGGAGTGTGTGATGGGACAGTGTAGAGGGAGCTTCACTCTGTGTCTGACCTCTGGAGTGTGTGATGGGACAGTGTAGAGGGAGCTTCACTCTGTGTCTGACCTCTGGAGTGTGTGATGGGACAGTGTAGAGGGAGCTTCACTCTGTGTCTGACCCCTGGAGTGTGTGATGGGACAGTGTAGAGGGAGCTTCACTCTGTGTCTGACCTCTGGAGTGTGTGATGGGACAGTGTAGAGGGAGCTTCACTCTCTCAGGATGAGTGCACCGCGTTTACTGAATGGGTTCAATAAACTTCAACGGGCATGCAGAAAGATGCAAGTCATGGCTGTTTACTCATTCGGCCGTGATGTGAATTATCGATTGTGGTTAAACGTTGCCTCACTGCCATCCCCACGTTAATCAGTGACAGGTTACTGGGCGGGTGTGAGTGGGCAGGGGAGGGTGGCAGGGTCTGTGTGTGTTGGCACCATCCAACCCTCACAGCCTGCCTGACCCTGCTGCACTGCTCGCCCGGCTCGCACGCCACATACCCCCACGCCCTCCCTGCTCACCCTCATCCTCACCTGCCTCTGGCGCCGAGTCTGGTGATCAGGGGCAGGCCATTCACCCATCTACTGCAGGCAAGAGTGTATGAGTATGTGTGTATTAGTGCTTGCACCTGTACTTGTGCGTATCTGTGTGCTTGTGAGTGTATGTCTGTGTGTTCGTGTGCGCTTGCATATGGGGATGTGTGTGTTTGTGTGTGTGTGTGTGTGTGAGGGTGTGAGTGTGTATCAGTGTGTGTGTGTGAGGGTGTGAGTGTGTATCAGTGTGTGTGTGCCTGTGGGTATATTTGTTTTGTGTGTGTGTGCCTGTGTGTGAGTGCACATGTGTGTATATCTGCCTGTGTGTGTGTGCTTGTGCGTGTGTCTGTGTGTATGTATATCTGCCTGTGTGTATGTGTGTGCCTGTGTGTGTGCATATCTGCCTGTGTGTGTGTGTGTGTGTGTACGTGTGCCTATGTATGTATGTGTGACTGTGTGTGTGTATCGGCCTGTGTGTGGGTGTGTGTGTATGTGCGTGTGTCTGTGTGTGTATATCTGCCTGTGTGTGTGTGTGTATGTGTGTGCCTGTGTATGTATGTGTGACTGTGTGTGTGTATATCGGCCTGTGTGTGTATGTGTGTGTGTGTATATCTGCCTGTGTGTGTGTGTGTGTATGTGTGTGTGTCTGCGTGTGTGTATATCTGCCTGTGTGTGGGTGTGTGTGTGTATGTGTGTGCCAGTGTGTGTATGTGTGACTGTGTGTGTGTATATCGGCCTGTGTGTGTATGTGTGTGTGTGTATATCTGCCTGTGTGTGGGTGTGTGTGTGTATATGTGTGCCAGTGTATGTATGGGTGACTGTGTGTGTGTATATCGGCCTGTGTGTGGGTGTGTGTGTGTATGTGAGTGATAGAGAAACTAGTATCTTGTCTTTCCGAACAGAAAGCCCCCTTTCCCAACCCTCAGAGTCACAGAGCGTACAGCACAGAAGCAGGCCATTCGGCCCACCTTACCCATGCTAACCAAGTAGGCATACTGGCTTTCCCATTTGCCCACATTTATCCCTCTAAACCTTTCCTATCCATGTACCTATCCAACTTTCTTTTAAATGTTGTTTTACAACCTGCCTTTGGCAGCTCGTTCCATACACCCACCACCCTCTGTGGAAAAGTTGCCCCTCAGGTTCCTATTAAATCTTTCCCCTCTCACCTCAAGCCTATGTCCTCTGGTTCTAGATTCCCCTACTTTTAAAAGACTGTGTATTCACCCTATCTATTCCTCTCACGATTTTGTACACCTCTATCAGATCATCCTCCTGCGCTCCAAGGAATAAAGTCCTCGCCTGCCCAACCTCCCCCTGTAGCTCAGGCCCTCGAGTCCTGGCAACATCCTTGTAAATCTTCTCTGCATTCTTTCCAGCTTGATGACATCTTTCCTACAGCAGGGGTGGCCAAAACTGAACACAGTACTCTGAGTAGTTCTCTAAAATGGGATTGAAGTGTGTGTGTGTGTATGTGTGTGAGAGAGAGAGAGAGAGAGAGAGAGAGAGAGAGAGAGAGAGAGAGAGAGAGAGGGAGGGAGAGAGGGAGAGAGGGAGAGAGAGAGAGAGAGAGAGAGGCAGCTTCGGTGTTAGCTACACAGCATAACTCTCCGTGTGTGAAGTCCGTTCATTCAGATCTACAGGGATCGGGTTTCCTTCATTCCATGGCGTGATGTTCCTGGAAAACACTGTCATGGGACGTGTGTTTGTAAAGAGAGAGAGGGTCTCTAGTTACAGAGCACCACCCACCAGGTGCCCCTGGCTGCTGCTGTGCTGCTGATCTCCACTAGGCGGCGTACAGCAGTGTTCAACTGATACCGAACAAGATATGGCACAGAATCTGGCCCTTGCGGCCCATCAAAGGTGGTGAATCTGTGGAATTCATTGCCACAGACGGCGGTGGAGGTTAAGTCATCGGGTACTTTTAAAATGGGAGATGGACAGGTTCCTGATTAGTAAGGGCATCAAAGGTTACGGAGAGAAGGCAGGAGAATGGGGTTGAGAGGGGAAAATAGATCAGCCATGATCGAATGGTGAAGTAGACTCGATGGGCTGAATGGGCTAGTTCTGCTCCCATGTCTTGTGGTCTAATGGTGTCCATGCTAACCATCGATCACCTGTTCACACCAGTTCTATGTTATTCCATTTCCTCATCCACTCCTTACACAACAGGGGCAATCTACAGAGGGGCAATTAACCTACAAACCCGCACGTCTTTGGGGATGTGGGAGGAAACCGACACACTCACAGGGAGAACGTGCGAACTCCACACAGACAGCATCCAAGGTCAGGTTCGAATCCAGTTCTCTGGCGCTGTGAGGCAATGGCTCTAAAAATGTGCAGGTTTGTAAGTTAATTGGCCCTCTATAAATTGCCCCTACTGTGTCGGGAGTTGATGAGAAAATGGGATAACATAGAACTAGTGTGAATGGGCTGATCAATGGTCGGCGTGACTCGATGGGCTGAAGGGCCTGATTCCCTGCTGTATCTCTGAAACCCTAAACCAAGCTCTAAAAAATTGTACTATTATAGTTATCGTGCACTATTAGGGTCACTTGTGCACTATTGCCGATGCCTTTGCAACTATTATGAGTACCTCACACCATCATGGTCACCTTCACTCTATTTTGGTTATCTAGTTTTTAATATATTGTTTATTGATTATTACATATTTGTCTATGTGTTATGGTGTTTTACGGGCCTGTTAAGCTGGGCAGCACAGTAGCGCAGTGGTAGAGTTGCTGCCTTGCAGTGCCAGGGACCGGGTTCAATCCTGACTGTGGGTGATGTCTGTACGGAGTTTGTACGTTCTCCCTGTGACCGCGTGGGTTTTCTTCGGGTGCTCCGATTTCTCCCACACTCCAAAGATTTGTAGGTTAATTGGCTTCGGTAAAATTGTAAATTGTCCCCTAGTGTGTAGGATAGTGCTACTGTACGGCCCTCGGTGATCGCTGGTCGGCACGGATTCAGAGGGCCGAAGGGCCTGTTTTGTGCGCTGTATCTCTAAAATCTAAAGTCTAATTTCATTGTTCTGTCTCCGGTACAGATGACAATTAAACACTCTTGATTCTGACTCTCACACTGTAAGCCTGTGGACTTCTTGGAAAGAAACTCCAAGAGCAACTGTCTTCTCCAGAGATTTAGTGCCTCCATAAAGAGCTGGCCTCTGGCCGTTTGCCTGGGCCTGGCACTGATGGTCTTTGCTGCAGGTTGCTGGGTTACGGACACACACACAGGGCAGACACCCACCTTCCTCTTTAGCGTGGGGGAGGTCAGTGGCAGGAACCTTCTCTTCTTGGCTCCAGTCTGCAAGCCCATCCATCCAGGCCACACAGAGGACCACTCATTCCCTCTTCTCCCTGTTCCCATCCGGCAGAAGATAAAAAAAGCTTGAAAGCGCGCACCACCACACTCAGGAACAGCTCCTTCCTGCTGTGATCAGACTACTGAATGGTCCTCTCATCTCCTTTAACTTTCCCCCCTCTCATCTTAAACCTGTGCCCTCTAGTTCCAGACTGACCTGGCCTGGGAAAAGATTCTGGCTCTCTATCCTATCCATGCCCCTTGTGATTATATAAACCTCTGTAAGGTCACCCCTCAGCCTCTTACGCTCCAGCGAGAATAATCCCAGTCTGTCTCATCCCTCCTTTCCAGGTAACATGGTGTGATTCTCTTCTGCACTCTCCCCATTGCTAGCAATCCCTCCTGTAGTGTGGAGACCAGGACCATACACCACACACCAAGTGCAGTCTAACCAATGTTATGTCCAGCTGCACCATGATATCCCAACTCTTGCACTCAGCTGTGCAGGAAGGGACTGTCATCGAAATCAATGATTTGGATGAGAACTTACACGGCAAGATTAGCAAGTTTGTAGATGATACAAAAATGGGTGGTATTGCAGCTAGTGAAGGTGGTTGTCAAAGACTGCAGCAGGATCTCAATCCATTGGCCAGGTGGGCTGAGGAATGGTGATGGAATTACAGAGAAATGTGAGGTGTTGCATTTGGGAAAGTCTACACAGTGACTGGTAGGGCCTCTGGGAAATATTGGAGAGCAGAGGGACCTAGGAGTGCAGGTGCATTGTTCCTTGAAAGTGGTGTCACAGGCAGATGAGGTGGTCGAAAAGGCTTTTGGCATATAGCCTTCCTCAGTCAGAGTTGAGTATGGAAGTTGGGAGGTCATGTTGCAGTTGTATAAGACGTTGGTGAGGCCACATTTGGAGTTTTGTGTTCAGTTCTGGGCACCATGTTATGGGGAAAGCTGGTGTTAAGTTGGAAGGGTTGCAGAGGAGATTTATGAGGATGTTGCCAGGACTCGAGGCTCTGAACTGTGGGGAAAAGTTGAACAGGCTGGGACTCTATTCCAGACTCTGCCAGACGGATGTGAATCTCAAAGCTCAGCACTTTCCCAGAGGGGGATTAATGATTAAACAAAACAAAAATCACAGGCTTATTATTTCTTAACTTGTGTTCTCCCTACAGACCCGAGCCTGTTCCTTCAATAAGTGATTTAATGATTGCACCACCCAACCCATCTCTGATCCATCCCTCTGACCCGCTCCTGAACCTCACCCATATCCTCTCTCCTCCTCCCGCAGTATGCGCCCACCCCCAGCATTCTGCTCAAAAGCACCTCCCCCCCCCCCCCCCCCCCCCACACCTCACCTCCCCACTATCCTGGCCATGCCCCCTTCTCACTGCCACCGTCGGGCAGGAGGTACGGAAGCCTGAAGTCCCACACCACCGGGAACGGTTTGGCAGCGCGGTGGCGCAGTGGTAGAGCCGCTACCTCACGGCGCCAGAGACCCGGGTTCAATCTTGACCTCAGGTGCTGTCTTTGCAGAGTTTGCACGTTCTCCCTGTGACTGCGTGGGTTTTCTCCGGGTGCTCCGGTTTCCTCCCACATCCCAAAGACGTGCAGGCTTGCAGGTGAATTGGCTTCAGTAAATTGTGTCCCTAGTGTGTAGGATAGAATGATAGTTGGTCGGCGTGGCTCAGTGAAGGGCCTGTTTCTGCACAGAGTTTTTCTGTTCACCGTCTTGGAGAATTGATGTGTAACATGTTTCTGTGTGTGTCTATGTGTCCGTGATGCTGCTGCTAGTGAGGTTTTACACTGTACCTCTACCTCACTGCACACGCTTGACCTGTATCAACAACCTATATCCCTCGAGATCACACCATCCCAAGCCAACATTTGGCCTATCAGGGAACCTCCCTGCCTGAGGTCACCTG
This sequence comes from Rhinoraja longicauda, assembly GCF_053455715.1. Taxonomy (NCBI): domain Eukaryota; kingdom Metazoa; phylum Chordata; class Chondrichthyes; order Rajiformes; family Arhynchobatidae; genus Rhinoraja; species Rhinoraja longicauda. Next base: position 20,794,795 of record NC_135969.1, on the reverse strand, counting down.
TTGCCAGCCCTCATAAGGTCATAAGTGATAGGAGTAGAATCAGGCCACTCGGCCCTGATTTGTACTGGTCTTTACTTGCTTCCAGTTACCACCTCCCCCCATTCCTCCCACCTACTGAAGAAGGGTCCCGACCTGAAATGTCACCTATCCATGTTCTCCAGAGATGCTGCCTGTCCCGCTGAGTTACTCCAGCTCTTTGTGTCTATGTTTAGTATAAACCAGCATCTGCAGTTCCTTTTTATTACATACATTTGAATGAACCTGAAAAACCGCTGAGATGGGAAAGGAACTCGCACTCTGCCAAGGATCAAACGTGCTTTTAGGATAACATGTCAATAGACAATAGACAATAGACGCAGGAGTGGGCCATTCGGCCCTTCGAGCCAGCACCACCATTCAATGTGATCATGGCTGATCATTCTCAATCAGTACCCCGTTCCTGCCTTCTCCCCATACCCCCTGACTCCGCTATCCTTAAGAGCTCTATCTAGTTCTCTCTTGAATGCGTTCAGAGAATTGGCCTCCACTGCCTTCTGGAGGCAGAGAAATTCCACAGATTCACAACTCTCTGACTGAAAAAGTTTTTCCTCATCTCCGTTCTAAATGGCCTACCCTTTATTCTGAAACTGTGGCCCCTGGTTCCGGACTCCCCCAAACCACCAACCCAATCACTAAACAGCTCCACAATGTGGACTCAGCAAGACCAGTCCATATACCCTGACATAATGAGTCTGAAGAAGGGTCTCGACCCGAAACGTCACCCATTCCTTCTCTCCCGAGATGCTGCCTGACCTGCTGAGTTACTCCAGCTTTTTGTGAATAAATCGATTTGTACCAGCATCTGCAGTTATTTTCTTATAATACCCTGACATAATAATTGGGATCTAGAGCCACAGAGACCTACAGCACAGACACAAGCCATTCTGCCCACCTGGGATAGTCTCATTTGCTTGCATTTGGCCCAAATCCCTCTAAACCTTTCCTATCCATATATCGTCCAAATGTCTTTTAAAATCTGTTGTTGTATCCGCTTCTCCAGCTTCCTCTGGCAGCTCGTTCCAGATACGGATTACCCTCTGAGTGAAAAAATAACACGCAGGCCACTGCGGGGAGTCGAGGGCCTTGTGGATAAGGATGACAACATTGTAATCTGATGACTGATTTACGTTTGCAAATTGCCAATGGCAGTCTTGATCCTTTCAGTACTCTGTATCTGTGATTAATTGATTAAAAGCTCCTTGTTAATGAAAAAAAACATTACTCCTGGAAAACGCTACATCTGCAGTGTGACTCCATACTGTGTCGCCCTACAATGTTACATTGCACGTAAATGTTACTCCCCACAATATTACTCCCAATATTATCCACTTTGGCGGCAAAAATAAGGTGTCAGATCAGGTAATGGCGAAGTGCAACGAGATCTTGTACATCAGTCACTGAAAGTAAGCGTGCAGGTACAGCAGGCAGTGAAGAAAGCTAATGGCATGTTGGCCTTCATAACGAGAGGATTTGAGTACAGGAGCAAAGAAGTCCTTCTGCAGTTGTGTAGGGCCTTGGTGAGACCACATCTGGAGTATCGTGTGCAGTTTTGGTCTCCTAATTTAAAAGAGAGTTAGATAGAGCTCTAGGGGCTAGTGGAATCAAGGGATATGGGGGGAAGGCAGGCACAGGTTACTGATTGTAGATGATCAGCCATGATCACAATGAATGGCGGTGCTGGCTCAAAGGGCCAAATGGCTCCTCCTGCACCTATTTTCTATGTCTATTGTTACTCCTTACAATGTTACTCCTGACAAGGTTACCCTCTGCAATGTTACTCCCTTCAACAGTACTCCCTGTGATGTTACAACGTGGGTTGTTTTTAAATGTGCTATACAAATAAATTGACTTGACTTGACTTCACTTGACTTGACAACGTTACTCCTGACAATGTACATTGCACCTGGAGTATGTTTGGTCCTCTGAGTGCTGCTGTGACCGTCTCTTTGATCAGTCACACAGCTCCTCCACCCTCCCTTGCCTCTCTCCACCACATCCGAAACCCTGGAGCGCTGCCGCCAGTCGCGTCTCTCCTGCAACCAAGTCTCTACGATGGCCGCAACGCCATGGTGCCAGGCACCGGCCCAGGCACTGGGTTCATCGGCTTTCTCCACAACACCCCGTTGCATTGAAATGAACACACATCAGCCCATCAGCTTCACCCTATCCATTGACCTCTCCCTGCCTGCATCTCCCTTTCAGACTCACTTGCCCTAACCTTCACTTTCCCAACAGGGCAGTGTTTACAAAAAACAGCCACTTTGCGCAAATCGACTGCCTGTTTTGTTCATCCAAACGTCACCGATGCAGCAGTGTTGTGAAGAGCCGCGCTTACGTTAACTGTGAAGGCCAGCGCTATCACAGTTCGGGTCACAGCAGGTTAATGGTTAACACGGCTACGCGTGTCTCTACGTCCTGGTGCAGAATGACGCGTCGTGTCTCATTCAAGTGTGAGTGAGAGAGAGGGGAGAGGGAGAGGGAGAGGGCGACAGAGAGGAGAGGGGGGAGGGAGTGTGCAAGAGCAATTGAAAAAAGTGAGAGCGGTAATATGCTCAAGTGCAAATTAGGTTTGCCCTTATACTTATGTGTGCAAACGTGGACATGTGTCTGTGGGAGGCTGTGTGTGTGTGTCAGTGCATTTGTCTGTGTCAATGTGTATGTGAGTGTGTATCTGAGTGCATGTGTGTCAGTGTGTGTCAGTGTGTGTCAGTGTATGTGAGTAAGTGCATGTGTGTCAGTGTGTATCAGTGTGTGTCAGTGTGTGTCAGTGTATGTGAGTAAGTGCATGTGTGTCAGTGTGTGTCAGTGTGTATCAGTGTGTGTCAGTGTATGTGAGTGTGTGTCAGTGTATGTGAGTGTATGTGAGTAAGTGCATGTGTGTCAGTGTGTGTCAGTGTGTGTCAGTGTATGTGAGTGTGTGTCAGTGTGTGTCAGTGTATGTGAGTGTATGTGAGTAAGTGCATGTGTGTCAGTGTGTGTCAGTGTGTGTCAGTGTATGTGAGTGTATGTGAGTAAGTGCATGTGTGTCAGTGTGTGTCAGTGTGTGTCAGTGTGTGTGAGTAAGTGCATGTGTGTCAGTGTGTGTCAGTGTGCTGTGATCATGTGAGTGATGGTACTAGGGTTCTCAGAAGTATGAGTGTGTGTGTGTGTGTGTGTGTGTGTGTGTGAGTGTGTGTGTGTGTGTGTGTGTGTGTGTGTGTGTGTGTGTGTGAGTGTGTGTGTGTGAGTAAGTGAGTGCCTGTGAGTGTGAGTTGTGCCAGACTCGTGCCCGCGTGTAGCTGCAGATCACTCCACAGTCGAATAGTTGACTCCCACTCATTTCACTCTTCCCACCTTCCCATCAACTTCCCCCCCCCCCGTATTCTACCCCTCACTCACACACAAGGGGGGGGCAATTCACAGAGGGCCCATTAACCCACTGACGCTGGGATGTGGGAAGAAACCAGAGCACCCTGAGGAAACCCACATGGCCACAGGAAAACTCCGTACAGACAGCACCAACGTCAGGATCGAACCCGGGTGTGTGGCGCTGTGAGGCAGCAGCTCCACCCGCTGCGCCACTGTGCAGTTGGAGGGTTATTTATCTGATTGAGGGCCTGTGCCCAGTGGAGTGGTGCAGGGGTCGGTGCTGGGCCTCCTGCTATCTGCAGTAACAATTTGGACAAGTCTGCAGTGGACAGTGAGGAAGGATATCTAAATATATAACAAGATCTAAATCAGGCAGGAAGGTGAGCCAAGGAATGGCAAATGGAATTGAACTCTGTCAAGTGTGTTTGCAGTTTGAGGTATTAGACCGGGGCAAGGCTTACACTGTGAATGGCAGAGCGCTAGAGAGTGTTGGCGAACAGAGATCTGGGAGTACAGGTGCACGGTTCCTGAACGTGGCGAGCCAGGTGGGCAGGGTGGTGAAGAAAGCGTTTGGCACGTTGGGCTTCATTGGGAAGGTTGCAAGAGTCGAGACATCATGATGCAGCCGTACAAGCCGTACAAGACGTGCAGTTCTGGTCGCCCAGATACAGGAAGGATATTTAGTTTAGTCTAGTTTAGTTTTGTTTAATTTAGTTTATTGTCACATGTACCGAGTTACAGTGAAAATCTTTTTGTTGTGTGCTAACTAGTCAGCGGAGAGACTATACATGATTATAATCAGGCCATCTGCAGAGTATAAATGCAGGATAACGTTTTCGGGCAAAAATCGCAAGAGATGGGGTAAAATCAGGCTCAACTCTGCATATTCTCATTCTCTGAATTTAATTTAAATGTACAGATATATTTAATTTTATGGAACAACGAAAATGTACAGAGCCGCTTCGTATGTACATCTGTGTGATGGCTTCGTTCACATAATTTACATGATCAGGGATATATCTGTGCGTTAACCACATACATTATACACAGAATATGTACACACATTCATAGGATGCAAACTAGACCTCGTACATTAAAAAAGTAATGCAGTGTGTCAGAAGTAACACGTATATACATTGCCTCCTTAAAAACACCGCCCACTTCCAGCAGCAATGACGACACGTGTGGACCGGCAGTAAGCCCAGCAGTTGTTCCAAGATGAATTAATTGTATTCACACTAATTCTCATCCTGTGACGGCTCAAGGGGCTTCCCTACTTATCAGGACCAGAAAGAGTGCAAATCCCATTTGCCCCATATCCCTCTAAACCTTCCCTATCCACGTACCTGTCCAAATGTCCTTTAAACGATGTTATAGTACCTGCCTCAACTACCTCCTCTAGCAGCTCGTTCCATGCACCCACCACCCTCTGTGTGAAAAAGTTTGCCCCCCGGGTTCTTTTTAAATCTTTGCCCTCTCACCTCTCACCTGTCTCCCCTGGTTCTTGATTCCCTGACCCTGGGTAAAAGACGTGGTACATCAGACGCTGCCTAACACACTGACCACTTTGTTTATTTTAAGATTAGGCTAAATGCAGGAAAATTGTTCCTAATGTTGGGGGAGGCCAGAACCAGGGGCCACAGCTAAGAATAAAGGGGAGGCCATTTAAAACTGAGGTGAGAAAAAAACGTTTTCACCCAGAGAGTTGTGAATTTGTGGAATTCTCTGCCACAGAAGGCAGTGGAGGCCAATTCACTGGATAAATTTAAAAGAGAGTTAGATAGTGCTCTTGGGGCTAGCGGAATCAAGGGGTATGGGGAGAAGGCAGGCACGGGTTACTGATTGTGGATGATCAGCCATGATCACAATGAATGGCTCGAAGGGCCAAATGGCCTCCTCCTGCACCTATTTTCTATGTCTATGTCTATTAGTGATGAGGGCATGAATAACACCCAGAGCACTGGGCAATAGGGAGGTGGGTTGTGGAGAGTGGATGGACTCTGTGCATTCATACCATCTATTCCCCTCACGATTTTATACACCTCTATAAGATCAGCCTCCTGCGCGTCAATGAAAGGAAGCATGCAGGTACAGCAGGCAGTGAAGAAAGCCAATGGAATGTTGGCCTTCGTAACAAGAGGAGTTGAGTATAGGAGCAAAGAGGTCCTTCTACAGTTGTACCGGGCCTTGGTGAGACCGCACCTGGAGTACTGTGTGCAGTTTTGGTCTCCAAATTTGAGGAAGGATATTCTTGCTATGGAGGGCGTGCAGCGTAGGTTCACTAGGTTAATTCCCGGAATGGCGGGACTGTCGTATGTTGAAAGGCTGGAGCGATTGGGCTTGTATACACTGGAATTTAGAAGGATGAGGGGGGATCTTATTGAAACATATAAGATAATTAGGGGATTGGACACATTAGAGGCAGATAACATGTTCCCAATGTTGGGGGAGTCCAGAACAAGGGGCCACAGTTTAAGAATAAGGGGTAGGCCATTTAGAACGGAGATGAGGAAGAACTTTTTCAGTCAGAGGGTGGTGAAGGTGTGGAATTCTCTGCCTCAGAAGGCAGTGGAGGCCAGTTCGTTGGATGCTTTCAAGAGAGAGCTGGATAGAGCTCTTAAGGATAGGGGAGTTAGGGGGTATGGGGAGAAGGCAGGAACGGGGTACTGATTGAGAGTGATCAGCCATGATCGCATTGAATGGCGGTGCTGGCTCGAAGGGCTGAATGGCCTACTCCTGCACCTATTGTCTATTGTCTATTGTCTATTGTAGCAGAGTGACAAAAACTGAGCACAGTACTCCAAGGTCTCCAAAAGATCTTGACAAATTCATCCCAATGTCCTGGTCTCTAGAAATGTGATTTCAATAAAACACAGCCTGCGACTGTTCCTGGGGCTGTGTGTGTATTTGAGGTGAGGCGCGCGGGAGTCCAGTGGGAATGCCCAGGCCCGGTGATGAGGCAGGGCCTCAGATTCACCCTCCATTTAAGGCGAGGTCCAGATCTTCTGCCTTGAAGAAAACGTTACAAAGAAGCGTGCGTCCCTTCCACTTGCCATCTGCCAGAGAAGGCTGGTTGTCCACGGTTGTTGGAGGCCAGGCCTTGGTTGGGATGTCCACCTTGGGTTGGTCATGGTCGGTGGAGAGCCTTGGCCGGCGGCACTGGCCGGGCAGTGGAGGAGGTGCTCGACCCAGATCAGAAGCTGCCACAAACTGCAACACAGCTGGAGCTCGGAGGTGTCTGGGCCTCCCCGTGGCAGGTCCATGCCCGGCCTCTGCCCGGGTCAGTGGCTGGAGCAGCGGTCAGTTGAGCGGCCGTGCGGTGCGGCTGGCCCTGGGGAAGCGGTGCACCTTGACGTGCTTGGACAGGTGGTCACTGCGGGCAAACCTCTTCTCACAGACTGGGCACTGGTACGGCTTCACCCCCGAGTGGGAGCGGCGGTGTCGGGACAGCTCGTCGGACCTGGAGAACCTGTAACACACCACGGAGACGTCAGTTCAGTGTGGGGAGGGGTGGGGAGGGGGTGGGTGGGTGGGGTTGGGGAGGGATGGGTGGTGGGGAGGGGGTGGGTGGGTGGGGTTGGCGGAGGGATGGGTGGTGGGAGGGGTGAAGAAACAAGAGGTGGGGAGAGAGGGGTGGAGGGGAGGGGAGGGGGAGGGGTGGTGGTGGTGGGGGGTGGTGGGGGGTGGAGGGGAGGGGGAAGGAGCAAGAGATGGGGAGGGGGTGTGGCAGGGGAGGGGTGGAGGGAGGGGAGGAGGGTGGGGGTGGGGAGGGATGGTGGTGGGGAGGGGTGATGGAGCAAGAGGTGGGGAGAGGGGTGGGAGGGGAGTGATGGAGGGGAGAGGGGGTAGGAGCAAGAGATGGGGAGGGAGGGGTGGTAGGGAGGGGTGGAGGGGAGGGGGTAGGAGCAAGAGGTGGGGAAGTGGGGATGGAGGGGAGGGGAGGGGAGGAGGAGAAAGAGATGGGGAGTGGGGATGGAGGGGAGTGGAGGGGGGGAGGAGAAAGAGATGGGGAGTGGGGATGGAGGGGAGGAGTGGGGTGGTGGGGGTGGGTGTTGCGGGGGAGTGGTGGGTGAGGAAGGGGGATTGGAGGGGTGTTGGTGGTGGGGGAGGGTGGTTGAGGGGGAGTGGGGGGTGGAGGGGGTTTGAAGGAGGTTTGGAAGGGTGTTGGGATGCGGAAGGGAGTTGGAGAGGAAAGGGGTGTTTGGAGGGGTGTTTGGTAGGGTTTTGGTGGTGGGGAGGGTGTTAGGGGAGCGGGGGTGGAGGGGAGGGGGAGGGGGTGGTGGTGGGTGTGGGTGTTGGAGGGGAGTGGGGGGTGTTGGTGGAGGGGGAGGGGGTGGGCAGGGGAGTGGGGGGTGGAGGGGAGGGGTGGTGGAGGGGAGGGGTGGTGGAGGGGGTGGGTTGGGGGTGTGGAGAGGGTTGGTGGTGAGGCGGGTGTTGGGGTGGGGATTTGGAGGGGTGTTAGTGGAGGGGAGGGGGGGTGTTGCTGGTGGGGGAAGGTGTTGGGGGGGAGTGGGGTGTTGGTGTGGGGTGTTGGGGTGGGGTGTTGGGGTGGGGGTGTTGGGGTGTGGAGGGGTGTTGGGGTGGGTGTGGGGTGGGGGTGTGGAGGGGGTGTTGGGGGTGGGGGGGTGTGAGAGGTGTGTGGACGGGTGTTGGGGGAGGGGGTGTGGGTGGGTGTGTGGATGGTGTTGGGGTGGGGGTGTGGGTGGGGGTGTGGAGGGGTGTTGGGGTGGGGGTGTGGGTGTGGAGGGGTGTTGGGGTGGGGTGTGGGAGGGGTGTGTGGATGGGTGTTGGGGTGGGGGTGTGGGGTGGGTGTGTGGATGGGTGTTGGGGTGGGGGTGTGGGTGGGGGTGTGGAGGGGTGTTGGGGTGGGGGTGTGGAGGGGTGAGGGTGTGGAGGGGGGTGTGGAGGGGGGTGGTGAGGGTGTGTTGAGGGGTGTGTTGAGGGGTGTGGTGGAGGGGAGTGTGGAGGGGGGTGTGGGGTGTGGAGGGGGGTGTGGACGGGTGTTGGGGTGGGGTGGGTGGGGGTGTGGGGGGTTGTGGGGTGGGGGGGTGTGGGGGGGTGTGGATGGGTGTTGGGGTGGGGGTGTGTGGAGGGGGGTGTGGGGGTGTGGAGGGGGTGGTGGGGGTGGAGGGGGGTGTGTAGGGGTTGGGGTGGGGGGGTGTGGAGGGGTGGGGTGGGGGTGTGGAGGGGGGGTGTGGAGGGGTGGGGGGTGTGGAGGGGGGTGTGGAGGGGGGTGTGGGTGTGTGGAGGGGGGTGTGGAGGGGGGTGTGGAGGGGGTGGTGGGGTAGGGGGGGGTGTGGAGGGGGGTGTGGGGGTGTGGAGGGGGTGTGGGGGTGGAGGGGGGTGTGTAGGGGTGTTGGGGTGGGTGTGGGGGGGTGGGGTGGGGTTGGGGTGGGGGGGGTGTGGTGGGGTTGGTGTGGGTGTGTGGAGGGGGGTGTGGAGGGGGGTGTGAGGGTGTGTTGAGGGGTGTGTTGAGGGGTGTGTGGAGGGGGGATGTGTGGGGGTGTGGACGGGTGTTGGGGTGTGGGCGTGGGGGTGGAGGGGGTGTTGGGGTGGGGGGGTGGGTGTGGGGGTGGGGGGTGTGGGTGTGGAGGGGGTGTTGGGGTGGGGGGGTGGGTGTGGAGGGGTGTTGGGGTGGGGGGGGTGGGTGTGGGGGGTGGGTGTGGAGGGGTGTGGGGTGGGGGGGTGGGTGTGGAGGGGTGTTGGGGTGGGGGGGGGGTGGAGGGAGGTGTGGGGGTGTGGAGGGGTGTTGGGGTGGGGGGGTGGGTGTGGAGGGGTGTTGGGGGTGGGGGTATGGAGGGAGGTGTGGGGGGGTGTGGGTGGGGGTGTGTGGAGGGGTGTTGGGGTGGGGGTGTGGAGGGGGTGTTGGGGGGTGTTGGGATGGGTGTGGGGGTGGGTGTGGAGGGGGTGTTGGGGTGGGGGGTGGGTGTGGAGGGGTGTTGGGGTGGGGGGGGGGTGGAGGGGAGGTGTGGGGGTGTGGAGGGGGTGTTGGGGTTGGGGGGTGGGTGTGGAGGGGTGTTGGGGTGGGGGTGGGGGTATGGAGGGAGGTGTGGGGGGTGTGGATGGGGGGTGTGTGGAGGGGTGTTGGGGTGGGGGTGTTGGGGTGGGGGTGTGGAGGGGGGTGTGGAAGGGTGTTGGGGTGGGGGTGTGGAGGGGGTGTTGGGGGTGGGTGGTGGGGTATGGGGAGGAGGTGTGGGGGTGTGGATGGGGGTGTGTGGGGGGTGTGTGGAGGGGGGTGTTGGGATGTGGATGGACCCCCTCCTCTCACTGACCTCCACCCACACTGGGGCCAGGTGCAGGCGAAGGCTTCTCTCCGGTGTGCCGGCGCAGGTGGGCCTTCAGGTGGCTGCTCTTGGTGTACATCTTGGTGCATCCGGGAAACGTGCATCGATGCATCTTCAGCAGCTGCGCCGTGTCGCCCCGCTGCAGCCTCTGGCCCAGGACGGCAGCAGCTGCACCCGTGCATGCCTCATCCCCGCCGGGGGCCGGCTTGGCGGCGATGGGCATGGGGGCGATCCGAGCGAGGGGCCGGGACGGGGGCATGAGGTGGGGGTACCAGGGCAAAAGTCTGGCCCTGGATATTGACCAGGAGTTGGGTCACCTTCAGTTGCCCCCGCGGCTGAGGGCTGGGCTCCTGCCCCCCCTGCACGTGAACCCCGGGGGGGTCCGAGGTCTGATCCCGTCCCCGGCAGTGCCCCCTCGCCCACGCCTACTCTCCTGCCCCCCCCTCAGCTCCAGGGCAGGGGGTTTGGTCAGACCCTTCCCCTCCGCCAGGCGGTGGGGCCCCTCCCCAGGAACCTGTGGGCCCCCCAATCTGCCCCATGGGCCCCTCCGGCAGCTCCATCCCCATGTTCTCCTCCAGGAAACTCCTCGATCTCCTCCAGAGTCGGCTGGAATAGCCCCGGCTCCTCCCTCTCCGCTCTGCCCCCGTGGCCCGTCTGTGACAGGAGGTAGTCCATGATGCCGTCCTGGTTGCCCGCGGGCCAGGGCCCGGCGTGACGCCGGCCGGCACGCCCCGACTCGGGACTGGAGCACGAGCGGGAACTGCAGCAGTCACTCTCTTCTCTGATTGCGGGGCGAGGGCAGCATCTGGTAGGCAGCGCGCTCCACCACCATCCCTCCCAGACGCACCAGTGGGCAGCACGTCTGCAGGAAGCTCCCTCCGGCTCCAACAAGGTGGTCTCATCATGGTGGGCTTGAGAGCCCTGTGGCCACGCCCTGGCACCACCCCGCCTCAGGTCCGGCTCACCCCCTGGCACACACAAGGGTAACGTCAGCCACGGGTCAAGGTATAAACAGACACCATACAGCAGTACCACAGGACACAAGTGGAAGGCAAGGGGGGAAACATTTAATAGGAGACTAAGGGCTAACTTTTTCACACAGAGGGTGGTGGGCGTATGGAATGAGGAGGTAGTTGAGGCAGGGACTGTTGCATCGTTTAAGAGTCATTTAGACAGGCACATGGATCAGACAGGTTTAGAGGGATATGGGCCAAGCGCAGGCAAGTAGGACTAGTGTAGATGTGACATGTTGGTCGGTGTGGGCAAGTTGGGCTGAAGGGCCTGGTCCACGCTGTATCTCTATGACCCTATTAGTACAGCACAAGAACAGGCGGCACAGTGGTACTGCGGGTAGAACCGCCGCCTCACAGCGCCGGAGACCCGGGTTCGATCCTGACCACCGGGGCTTTCCGTAGGGAGTTTGCACGTTCTCCCTCGTGACCCCGTGGGCTTTCTCTGGGTGTTTCCGGTTTCCACCCACACTCCAAAGATGTGAAGGTTTTGGAGGTTCATTGGCTTCTGTAAAATTGTACACTTTCCCTAGTGTGCTTGTGTACGGTGTGCTCGATGGTCAGCACGGACCCGGTGGGCCGAAGGGCCTGTTTCCGCGCTGTATCTCTATAGTCTAAAACAGGCTATACAGTGAATGGCAGGGCTCTGGGTAGTATTGTAGAGCAGAGGGATCTAAGAATGCAGGTGCATAGTTCCTTGAAGGTATAGTTGTAGGTAGATAGAGTGGTCAAAAAGGCTTTTGGCGCATTGGCCTTCATCAGCCAGAGTATAGAAGTTGGGTGGTCGTGTTGCAGTTGTATAAGACGTCGGTGAGGCCGCATTTAGAATATTGTGTTCAGTTCTGCGCACTGTGCTTTAGGAAAGGGTACAGAGAAGATTTACGAGAATGTTGCCAGGACTAGAGGATGTGAGCTACAGGGAAAAGTTGAGTAGGCTGGGTCTCTCTGTTCCTTGGAGCACAGGAGGACGAGGGGTAATCCGATAGAGGTGTATAAGATCATGAGAGGAACAGATCGGGTAGTTGCACAGAGTCTTTTGCCCAGCGTAGGTGAATCGAGGACCAGAGGACATAGGTTTAAGATGAAGGGGAAACAATTTAATCAGAATCCGGGGGGTAATTTTTTCACACAAAGGGTGGTGGGTGTACGGAACAAGCTGCCAGAGGAGGTAGTTGAGGCTGAGACTATCCCAACATTTAAGAAACAGTTAGACAGGTACATTGATAGGACAGGTTTGGAGGGATATGGACCAAATAGGACAGGTGGGACATGTTGACCAGTGTGGGCCATGTTGACCAGTGTGGGCAAGTTGGGCTGAAGGGCCTGTTTCCCCACTGTATCACTCTCTGACCCTATGAGTCTATGACTAACAGCCCCTTCGGCCCAATATCCATGTCAAACATGATGCCGAGACCAACTTCTATAATGTCTGCACATTATCCATATCCCTCCATTCCATGCATATCCATGTGCCTATCCCAAAGTCTCTTAAATGTCGTTATTGTATCTGCTTCCACCACCACCCCTGGCAGAACACCTGGCACCCACCACCCTCTGTGTAAAAAAGGTTGCCCCCAACTTGCCTCCTTTAAATTTTGCCCCTCTCACCTCAAAGCTGTACTTTGACATTTCCACCCTGGGGAAAAGGATCTGACTGTCTACCCTATCTGTGCCTCTCATTATTTTATATACTTCTATCAGATCTCCCCATAACCTGCGGTGTTCCAGAGAAAGCAATCGAAGTCTGTCCAACCTCTCCCTGTAGCTAATACCCTCTAATTGAGGAGCCAATCCTGTAAAGTGGTGGAGGAACTCACTTGGTCAGGCAGTATCTGTGGTGGGAATGAACGGACAACATTTTGGGTCGGGCCTCTGCTTCAGACTGATGGTGTAGGGGGGAGAAAGCTGGAAGAGAGGAGGGGGCGGGATAAAGCCTGGCCCTGGGTCTCGGGGGTGTCAGGTGTCAGGTTCACTATTAATACAGGTACGACGTTATCCAAGATCCCGTCTGACACACGGACCAGTTGACACAACTCCCTGCCCCCTGCCCTCAACACCCACTCACTCCCTCTCTTCCTGTGCTGTTCATTGCCCAGTCTATCACAGGTACTGACCTCCCCACCATCAAAGGGATCTGCAGGAGGCGCTGCCTCAAAATGGCGGCCAACATCATCACAGACCCACACCACCCTGGCCACGCTCTCATCTCGCTGCTACCATTGGGAAGAAGGTACAGGAGCCTGAAAACCGTGACCTCCAGGTTCAAGAACAGCTTCTTCCCAGCAACTATCAGACTCTTGAACACTGCACAACACCAACCTCAGCAACTGTGATCTTTTACGGTCTGGTCTACGGTTGTACTACGGACTTTAGTTTTGCACTGTTACGGTTACCCAGTATTACGTTTATTAATTTTGGATGTGTCGTTTTGGCTGTAACGTTGGTAAGGCCACATTTGGAGCACTGCATAGAGTTCTGGTCATCCTGCTACAGGAAGGAAATTCTTCAAGGGAGTTACTAGGCCTGGAAGGTTTGACTGGTAAGGAGAGGTTGGGTAGGCTGGGACGTTGTTTTCTGGACCGTAGGAGGCTGAGGGGTGATCGTGTAGGCGTGTATAGATTCAAGAGGGGAATAGATAGGATGAATAGCCACAGTCGTTCTACAAGGGTAGGGGAGTGGCAAACTAGAGGACAACTATGTTTATGGTGTGAAGGGAAAGGTTTAATAGGAACTCGTAGGGCAATCTTTCCCCCCAGATAATGGTGGGTGTATGGAATGAAATAGACAGAGGAAGTACAGAGGCAGATTGGACAGGTACATTTGGACAGGTACATGGAGACATGGTTAAGTTGGGCCTGTTTCCGTCCTGCATGAATCCCAATGTGGTATTAAATATGCCCACAGGAAAATCAGACACAGAGTGGAGGTCCCCCTGCACCGTCCCAACACACACCCCGGGGCGAGGGTTAGCTGCCTATCTGAAAGACTTTGGCCAGTTGTACGAGTCGGTGTTAGTTGACCGGGAGAGGTGAACGCTGTCGCTGTAAGTTCTAGCTGCCGTGCATCGGCACATGGGAGCAAGCGTCATTCCCCAGGCTCCTCGTCATCACTGACGAAGGACAAATAACCCACGCACTGAATCAACTGGGCAAACACTCCCCGACACACCGCGGTTAACTCTGTACTTGCTAAAATATCCCACAACAATCTCCCTCACCGCCGCCCATTCCCGTTGGGTCAATACACCGGGAATAGCCAGCCCGTACACTAAACACTCGTACACATAAACACTCTCTAAACACTCGTACACAGAAACGGGCCCTTCGGCCCACCAAGTCCACACTGACCGTCCATTACCCGTTCACACTAGCTCTATGTTATCCCTCTTTCGCATCCACTCCTTACACACTAGGGGCAATTTACAGAAGCCAATTAACCTACAAACCCACACGTCTTTGGGATGTGGGAGGAAACTGGAGCACCCGGAGAAAAGTCCATGCAGTCACAGGGAGAACATGTAAACTCCACACAGACAGCACCTGAGGTCATGATCGAGCCCGTGTCTCTGGTGCTGCTCTACCAGTTCCCAAAGAAATATGGATAAAGTGCATGTCCCTCAAGCTAGGAGGAATGAGCAGCCATTTGGCCTTCCGGCCAGCTTAGCATCCTGGTTGACTCTCCATCTAAACATCTCCCCTTCCATCCTCAACATGTCCTCATTGTCCAAAAGGTCTCTGATTCATCTGTCTGTCATACTCACTGACCAGTGACTCTAGGGCAGGAGATCCAACAATTCCCTGCCCTTGTGGTGAAGGAACGTGTCTGCCTCATCCCGACCATCTAGACCCTCACTGCCATCATGGGTACTGACGTCCACACCATCAAAGGTCCAACACAGGTACTGACCTCCCCACCATCGAAGGGATCTACAGGAGACGCTGCCCCAAGGTCCCACACCACCCTGGCCACACTCTCATCTCGCTGCTACCATCGGGAAGAAGGTACAGGAACCTGAAAACCGTGACCTCCAGGTTCAAGAACAGCTTCTTCCCAGCAACCATCAGGCTCTTGAACACTGCACAACACTGACCTCAGCAACTGTGATCTTCTGTGGACTGTGTCTTTGGTTGCACTACGTACTTTGGTTTTGCACTATTATGGTTACCTGGCATTACTGTTACTAATTTGGGATGTGTCGTTGTGGCTGTAACGTTGGTAAGGCCACATTTGGAACACTGCATAGAATTCTGGTCACTAGGGTCACTGGTTTTGCACTGATTTTATAGCCCTCCAGGGAGAAACGTCCCAATCTCTCCAACCTCTCCTGATAACTCAAACCTCCAGTCCCGGCAACACTCGTTAGTTTAGTTTAGAGATACAGTGTGGAAACAGGCCCTTCGGCCCAACTCGCCCACCCTAACCCAAGACGCCCCATCTACGCTCGTCCCACCTACCTGCATTTGGCCCATATCTTTCCTATCCATGTACCTGACCAAGTGTCCTTTCAATGTTGTTATAGTATCTGCCTCAACTACCCCACTCTGGCAGCTCGTTCCATGCACCCCACCCCCTCCCCTTTGTGTGGAAAACGTTGCCCCTCAGGTTCCGATTAAACCTTTAACCCCCCTCACCTTAAAGCTATGTCCTCGGGTTCTTGATTCCCCTACTCTGGGGAAAAGACGGTGTGTGGAAAAAGTTCCACCTCAGGTTCCTGAGTACAAGGAGCGTCTAAAACCAGAGGGCACAGGTTGGAGGTGAGAGGAGGAAGTTTTGATCGGAATCCGAGGGGCAAAGTATTTACACACAGTCTTTTTCCCCAGAGCAGAGGAATCGAGCAGGTAAACTTTTCCCCCACTGTATCTAGGGTACACGTGCCAATAATAGACTCACACCCGTGGCAGACTCGACGTGGGATCAATCCCATGTGCCAGAAGCCAATGATAGAGCAATTTAACCTGTTAATTTCGTGTCACCGAAGATGTAACCTCTCCCGCGCTGGGACCGGGGTATCGTCGCTACACTTGCCTGGTAAACGGCACACACCCACCCCCCTTAGCCCCCACCATCGCCTCTCCCACACTCTCTCCTTCCTCTCCCCCTCCACTCCCCCTTCCCTGCATCTCTTTCCCCCTCTCTTATCCCCCTCTTTACTCTCCCTCCCGGTCTCCTACCCTCCCCATCTACCCCCTCCTTTTCCCCCTCCCTCCCCTCTTCTCCTTCACCCTTTCTCTTCTCTTCTCCCCTCCCCTCTCCCCTTACCCCGACCCCCTCACGGAGTGTCCGCCAGTGTCCCGCGGGGTCACCCCCTGCCCACCACTCCTGGGGGGGGGGGGGCAAGGGAACTGGGGTCCGGTAGTCGGGGCGACCGTAGCCCGGACGGAGAGCAGACCCACCTGGGGCAAGCAGCGGCCGGAGTGGCGCCGGAGAAACCTGAGTCCTTTCACATGACCCGGACCCGGGACTCGCGTTGTCTGTCTGTCTCTCTCTATCGCTCTCTCGCTCTCTCGCGCTCTCTCTCTCTCTCTCTCTCTCTCTAGCCCCTGCACCTCCGCGCAACTCTTTATTAAATATTTACTTTGCATTGGCCCGCGGCCCCACCATCCAGAATACCACCTCTCCCTCTCCCTCTCCCTCTCCCTCTCCCTCTCCCTCTCCCTCTCCCTCTCCCTCTCCCTCTCCCTCTCCCTCTCCCTCTCCCTCTCCCTCTCCCTCTCCCTCTCCCTCTCCCTCTCCCTCTCCCTCTCCCTCTCCCTCTCCCTCTCCCTCTCCCACCTCCCTCTCCCACCTCCCTCTCCCACCTCCCTCTCCCACCTCCCTCTCCCACCTCCCTCTCCCACCTCCCACCTCCCCGCCACTGAAAACAAACTTCAAAACTTCCCTATCTTAACTCACCGACCGACGGGACTTAAAGTGTGTGTGTGTGTGGCGATGTCAAGTGTCTAGTGTGTTTAATTGTCCTCTACACCAACAACAGAACGATCTTGCTCGCTGCAGGTTAACATGCCCGTAACACACACAAATAAATATATGATCATCAATACTACAATAAATTAATAACAGTGATACTCGGTGGGCAGAATAGTGCAAAAGTGAAGTCCGTCGTGCAACCAAAGACACAGTCCACAGAAGATCACAGTTGGGTGGGAAGGAACTACAGATGCTGGTTGACATTGAAGATACACAGACTCAGACAGCAAATAGAGTTTACAGAGTAACTCAGCGGGACAGGCAGCATCTCTAGACAGAAGGAATGGGCGACTTTTTGGGTCTAAACCCTTCTTCAGTCTGAGGGTCAGGGGAGAGGGAGACACATACAGTAGATAAAGAATGTAAGATGTGAAAACCAGACATCAAGGAGTCAAGGAAAATGTAGAATAGACCACAGTTGCTGAGGTTGGTGTTGTGCGGTGCTCAAGAGCCTGATGGTTGCTGGGATGAAGCTGTTCTTGAACCTGGAGGTCACGGTTTTCAGGCTCCTGTACCTTCTTCCCGATGGTAGCAGCGAGATGGGAGCGTGGCCAGGGTGGTGTGGGTCTGTGATGATGCTGGCTGTCTTTTTATGTGTGTGTACATGTGTGTGTGTGTGTGTGTGTGTGTGTGTGTGTGTGTGTGTGTGTGTGTGTGTGTGCATGGGTATGTGTGTGTGTGTGTGTGTGTGTGTGTGCATGGGTATGTGTGTGTGGGGGGGGATGTGTATGGGTGTGTGTGTGATGGGGCTGCATATGTGCGTGTGTGTGTGTGTGTGTGTGTGTGTGTGTGTGTATGGGTGTGTGTGTGTATGGGTGTGTGTGTGTGTGGGAATATGTGTGTATGTATCTGTGGGTATGTATGTGGATGTGTGTGTGTGGGGGGTGCATATGTGTGTGTGTGATGGGGCTGCATATGTGTGTGTGTGGCCGTACATGAGACCGGGGGATGGATGGGGATGGATTTGCCGGCTGCCGGCATTTACCCACACCCTCTCTCCGAACAGTCAGGGTGCTTGGTGGAGCAGGACAGAGCAGGGAACACTGAGGGACTCACTCACTCACTCACTCACTCACTCACTCACTCACTCACTCACTCACTCACTCACTCACTCACTCACTCACTCACTCACTCACTCACTCACTCACTCACTCACTCACTCACTCACTCACTCACACGCTGCCTCACTCACTCACTCACTCACTCACTCACTCACTCACTCACTCACTCACTCACTCACTCACTCACTCACTCACTCACTCACTCACTCTCACTCACTCACTCATTCACTCACTCACTCACTCACTCACTCACACGCTGCCTCACTCACTCACTCACTCACTCACTCACTCACTCACTCACTCACTCACTCACTCACTCACTCACTCACACTCACTCACTCACTCACTCACTCACTCACTCACTCACTCTCACTCACTCACTCACTCATTCACTCACTCACTCACTCACTCACTCACTCACTCACTCACTCACTCACTCACTCACTCCCTCACTCCCTCACCCAGTCCGTGAAACCTGTCCCCTGCTATACTCCCTGCACAATCCCGGCCAAACTCAGCTCTGTCCATCTACAAGTTTGTAGCCGACTCCACTGTGGTTGGCCGGATCACGAGCAACGATGAGACGGAGTACAGGAATGAGAAGAACTTAGTGACATGGTGTCAGGATATCAACCTCTCCCTCAATGTCAGCGAGGGGAGTATCTAGTTATTGACCAGGGGGCGCGGTGGAGATCTTGTCCCAGTCAGCATCAATGGTGCTGGTGGAGATGGTCGAGAGCTTCAGGTTCCCAGGTGTAAACATCACCAACAATCTGTCCTGGACCAACCACATTGAGGCTACGGCCATGAAAGCACATCAACGTCAGGAGACCAAGGAGGTTCGGCACATCTCCAACGCCTCTTAGCGAGGTCTACCAACGCACAGTGGAAGGCATCCTATCGGGATGCATGACAGCTTGGTTTGGGAACAGCTCTGCCCAAGACCACAAGAAATCACAGAGAGTTGTGGATGTAGCCCAGTCCGTCACACAGACCAGACTTCCACCATCCACTCCATCTACACTTCACGCTGCCTCGGGAAAGCAACCAACATATTAAAGATTCACTCACATCCCGGTCATTCCCTCTTCTCCCCTCTCCCGTCAGGCAGAAGATACAAAAAATTGAAAGAACGTACCATGACACCCAGCAACAGTCTCTTCACTGCTGTTATCTGATTACTGAATGGTCTTCTCATATCACCATTGTGACCTTTGCACGTTGTTTTGTCTGCACTGTCTCTGTTTTCTCTTTTGCACTACCTGTAGCATTCATGTATGGAATGATTTGACTGGACAGCACGCAAAATGCAGCTTTTCACTGTATCTTGGCACACGTGACAACAAACCAAGACCAATACAAACAGGAACATGATGTCCCTGAACTCTTGCTTTCGCACATTTAAAAACCTCCCCTTGCCAGGCATCCCTTTACATGAAAATAATTTAATTTAGTATAGTTTAATATAGTTCAGTTTAGTTTATGGTTTATTGTCACGTGTACCAACGTACAATGAAAAGCTTTTTATTGCTTGCTATTCAGTCAGCAGAAAGACTAGACTATACATGATTACAATCGAGCCGTCCGATTGTATAGTGTACTATAAATCCAACATACAGACACGGGATAAAGGGAATAACGTTTAGTGCAAGATAAAGTCTGATTAAAGATAGTCCAAGGGTCTCCAAGGTGGATGGGATGTCAGGACCGCTCTCTAGTTGGTGAGAGGATGGTTCAGTTGCCTGATATCAGCTGGGAAGAAACTGTCCCTGAATCTGGAAGTCTGCGTTTTCACATTTCGTACCTCTGGCCTGATGGAACTTCGACCGCCCTGACGCGATGGCTTCGACCGCCCCGACGCGGGGGCTTCGACCGCCGGCTGCGGGAGCTTTGATCGCCCCGGCGGATGGTTTGACTGCCCCGACCGCGGGAGAATAAATAGGAAAAAGATGGGACTTTTTTGCCTTTCATCACAGTGAGGAATGTGGGGGATCTGCTGTAGTGGATGTTTATGTTAACTGTTATGTAGTTGTGTGTCTTGTTTGTTTTTTTTTCCATATGGCTGTATGGTAATTCACATATCACTGTACCTTAATGGTACACGTGACAATAAAATAAACCTTTGAAACCTTTGAAACCCTTGTCTTTGGTTGCACTACAGGTTTAGGTTTTACACTATTATGGGTACCTAGTATTACAGTTATAAATTTATTGTATTATTGATTATTATATATTTATCTGTTTATTATTGCTTTTTCAGGCCTGTTAAATTTACCAAGTAAGAATTCCATTCTTCCATTGCCAGTACATTTGACAATGAAACACTTAAATTTTAATTCATCCTCTGTCAGCAATGGGCTTGTTTGCCCTATTATGGTTGCCTAGTATTAGTTCATTGTAATATTAATTGATTTATTATTATTATTATTATTATTATCTTCTTCTTCTTCTTCTTCTTCTTCTTCTTCTTCTTCTTCTTCTTCTTCTTCTTCTTCTTCTTCTTCTTCTTCTTCTTCTTCTTCTTCTTCTTCTTCTTCTTCTTCTTCTTCTTCTTCTTCTTCTTCTTCTTCTTCTTCTTCTTCTTCTTCTTCTTCTTCTTCTTCTTCTTCTTCTTCTTCTTCTTCTTCTTCTTCTTCTTCTTCCTGTTGCTGTTGCTGTTGTTGCTGTTGCTGTTGTTGTTGTTGTTGTTGTTGTTGTTGTTGTTGTTGTTGTTGTTGTTGTTGTTATTGTTGTTATTATTATTGTTGTATATTTATATGTGCGTTATTCCCGGGATATGTAGGGAATGGAGGGATATGGATCATGTGCAGGCAGAGGAGATGAGTTTAACTTGGCGGTATGTTCGGCACGGACATTGTGGGCCGAAGGGCCTGTTCCTGTTCTATGTTCTACGTTCTAGGGATGTGGAGACTGCTAGAGAGACATGAGCACTTTCTTCCTGTTGTCGGGTTCAGTCTGGGATCTTCCTTGCTGTTAGACCATTCTTCCAGACTGGGAATACATTTCCCATTCGCACTACAGAGAGCTTCAAGCTGACTGAGCGCGGGTCGGGATATTGAAACGGGTTTGCTGTGATTGGCACCATAGCCAGGTGCTCTGCGTGATATTGGACCTCGCAGTATATGAATCCCCAGTCCCAGCTGCCTTGTAATGCTATCACCAGCACTGTTACACCATACGATATTTATAAAACCTTTCACAACACGAGGCTGTAAATAATTACAATGGAAATGTCACCCAGGCACTGGTGAGAGAGAGCTCGACAGCACAGAAACTGGCCCTTTGGCCCTTCGTCTCCATGCTAACCAGGTTGGCCTGGGCTAGTCCCATTGCTTGCATTTGGCCCATTTACCTCTAAGACATATCCATATATCTGACTAAAGAAATGTATTTTAAAAGTCGTAATTGTATCCGCTTCTATAGTTTCCTGTGGCAGCTCGTTCCAGATACAGACTACCCTCTGAGTGAAACAGTTGTTCCTGAGGTCCCTCTTAAATCTCTCCCTTCTCACCTTAAGCCTGTGCCCTCTACTTTTGGAATCCTCTAAAATCTGCGACTATTCGCTTTATCCGTGCCCCTTATGATTTTGTGTAGGAAGGAACTGCAGGCGCTGGTTTAAATCGAAGGTAGACACAAAATGCTGGAGCAACTCAGCGGGACAGGCAGCATCTCTGGAGAGAAGGAATGGGTGACGTTTCGGGTTGAGACCCTTCTTCAAACTGATGTCAGGGGAGAGGGTGGGACAGAGATAGAATGTAGTCGGAGACAGTAAGACTGGTGGGAGAGCTGGAAGGGGAGGGGATGGAGAGAGAGAGGGGAAAGCAAGGGCTATTTGAAGTTAGAGAAGTCAATGTTCATACCGCTGGGGTGTAAACTGCCCAAGCAAAATATGAGGTGCTGTTCCTCCAATTTCGTTGGGCCTCACTCTGACAATGGTGGAAAATGTAAAGAATTCCGAGACATGTGTGCACTTGCACACGACCCAGTGGGATAGCCATCCGTGTGCCAAATCCGGATTAAATAACCTGGGATTAAACTCATTATTAAATTAAAAGAAATTCCTCAAAATAAGTAGCTTCCAAAGCTTTGTCAACATTTCTTTACTCAACATTGGTGTCTGGCACTGAGTCCTCTTCACCATTACTTTGATCCAGTCACGCTTGCCGGCATTGGGAAGGGCGTCGAGATCATCAGGATGCAGCTGTACAAGTCGTCGGTGAGATAACACGGAGCAGTTCTGATCGCCCAGCCACAGGATGTTATTACCTTGGAAAAGGTGCAGAAGGGATTGTCCAGGATGTTACCTGGGCTTGAGTTATTGGGAGAGCTTGGATAGACTTGTACTTCTTCCTTTGGAGCATAAGGGGCTGAGGGGTGACTTCAATGAGGTGGACAACATCACGAGGGGCGAGTGAACCCTCATGGTCGTTTTACCAGGGTGGAAGATTCTAAAACTAGAGGGTATAGGCCTTTTAACAAAGACACCAAGGCAACGTTTTCACTGAGAAGGTAGTCCGTGTCTGAAGGATGGATACGATAGACATTCAGAACCTTCCCCCAGGAACGAAGATGACTACAGAGAGTGGTGGACACTGCCCGGTCCATCTCAGGTACTAACCTCCCTACCTTTGAAGGGATCTACAGGAGGCGCTGCCTCAGAAAGGCAGCCAGCATCATCACAGACCCACACCACCCTGGCCACGCTCTCGTCTCGCTGCTACCATTGGGAAGAAGGTACAGGAGCCTGAAAACCGTGACCTCCAGGTTCAAGAACAGCTTCTTCCCAGCAACCATCAGGCTCTTGAACACTGCACAACGCCAACCTCAGCAACTGTGATCTTCTGTGGACGGTGTCTTTGGTCGCACTACGGACTGCGGTTTTGCACCATTACTGTTACCTCATGTTATGGTTATTCATTTATTGTTTCATTGATTATTATACATCTATCTGTGCGCCATTGTGCAGATGGGCCCGCTGAGCTGCAGCCAGTAAGACTTTCACTGTTGTTACCAGTGTATCTGATAATTAAACACTCTGACCCTTGACTCTCTTGCTACATTGGCCAATGGCGACATCTACTGGCTCGTCAGAAATAGGAATCACATAATTCTGAGGAGGAGGGGGCTTCTGCCTGCCCTGTGAACAATTTATTCCTGAATTAATACTTTGAGAGTGACAGTCTGGTTATTTATCTCAATGCTAGTTGTGGGAGGCTGGCTGTGTGTTTCCTACTTGACAACTGTGATTACTTTCTATAACACCACAATCCACTTCAGGATCATCAAAGCTATTTCTTTCCTTGTGGGAGGTGGTGGGGAATTTTCCATAGGCATTTTTGGCACAACACTGGGATCCCAAGATGTTGACTCAGTAAGGGAGAGAAGATTTGGGAACCCAGGGGTGAAGAAATGGCCACTTTTTCACTCTGCACCCTACGTTCATGGAAACATTGTCTGCCGCAGAGAAATATAAACATGAAGAGAGATGAATCACTGGGTCCATCTCCATTTGACAATAGACAATGAAGATTCACAGACAGGGTGATACAAGAGAATAACTTACAAGAGAAAAGGAAAGATGCAAGGCAGATTCCAGAGTACTTCCAGTCAAAGGCATGATAGGAAGCTAAATGCAAGTGATTCGAGCAGGGCCTAGGAGCTTTATTCGCAGAGAGAACTCTGATGCTGTGGACTTCACTCCAGGGTTAGTGGCTGATGCATAACCTGAATCAACATTCTGGCTTGGATTGGGAAAGGAAAAGGGAATACAGCTGGCGTCCTTGTACGTTGGGAGGATAAAGGCCAAAGGGAATGGATGGGACAAAGTGTTTACGGTCTGTTTCTAGGCTGTGTTTCTACGTGCAGTAAGTGTGATACGTTGCAGTGTGGAAGTCGTACTGAGTACCAAACTGAAAACTGGTCCGCGGGTCGTTTCCCACCACAGTCTGTGCTAAAAAAATGGCAAACGGATCAAGGAAGCCTGTGAAGTAGATACCTTGTTAATGAATTTGAGAATGTCACAACCGTGTATCGGATGTTTAAATCATTTTAATATCAGAGTTAAAAAGTGATTGCAACGTTGTGATTGCTTTTATACACTTGTGAGAAACGATGCAGCTGTATTCTCGGATCTCGCAGCTGTGTAACCCGCCCGGTCACCGTGCAAGCACCCTGTGAATGTGGACTGGCTATCGGTTGGTGGCACAGCAGAGGCTGGGAGTCATCCATTCAGTGACCTCCTACGTGGCTTCTTCTCGCCATCAGACCAACGACTCTCTGGTCATCCGTCCTCTATTCAGAACCATCCTTGCAAACCATAATTGGTAGCGAGGAGATTACCACAGACTATTAACTGTTCTCCATCTAAAGAGAGTGCCTTTCCACAGATCACAAGATCCACAGGTAACTAGTCTTTTCACTCAGAGTGCACGGTGAATGATTGCTGACGACCTATTTAATTATGGGATCATCACAGTAAATTCCAAAGCCAGGCAGCAAAATACAGGGGCTGTGGGAAGGGTTGTGCGATGACGGTAAAGGGGAGGAATCAATGGTCTGGTTATCAATGATCAATGGAGTAAAGCCTGCTGTGATGTTCACTATCCTTATTCTGTCCACAAATATGCAAGGGCCAGGATTAATTTGTCTCTGTGTCTCAGCTACACTCTCACTGGTAAATCAAGAATGCTTTAGTCTGGACATAATTAAAGCTACCTATAATTTCAGAGATTGCAGTCAGGGAAGGGGTTACGGACAGTGTGGAGTGCACTTGTTGATCCAGCACCTTGTGCCCACTTTGTCATCTCTGTGATGGCAAGGGGCTCCTCAAAGTCCCACTGCACCCACGCTTCTCTCTCTTGTCAAATAGCCCACCCCAACAAAGACCGTCTGTAAGTATGAATGTTGCAATCAAAAGCAAAGATTGTATGTTTCATAAATATAACATATTTAATGGGAAAGTATATATATAAATACAAAAAAAAACTGTAGAACATATTCACAGGAGTCACATCTAAAATAGATCTTTGGGGAACTAGTCATGAGATTGTGAGGGACGGTTTCTAGGCTTCTCACGTCCTGAGGGAGAGTAGGTTTAGAGGGCTACAATGGACATGGGCGTGGAGGCCTGGTGCTTGATCCCCAGCCTGTCTTTGTGGGAACAGATGGATGGTAAGAGGTGGCTGATTTTGTTCACATTCATCCCTAACACTATAACAGCAGGACTCTTTATGGGCTGTTTCCTGGGACCTGTGCTGGAACAACAGGTGCTGCTGGTAGACAACAAAGAGGCGAGTGGTCCCTCTAATACTTGCAGGTCTTGCAGAGCATGGAACCTGCAGAGTGTGGGACTGCACCTGTGATCCAGACTGGCTTGGTCCAAAGTCAGAGTCTCTCCTGACGGAAGCATCAAAGGCTGGTGCAGAAAGTGCAAAGGCTCAGCAAGGGAAGGCCAGAGTTTAAGGCTGCCCTGTCAAGGAATATCTTGAGGCTGAATGTATTGGACTGCTTACTGTAATGTAGTCTGCATTGAAAGTGCAGTGGGAATCACTCAAGGAAAGTATACTTTTCTTCATCAAACTAATGTGTATTTCACTTGTGTAGACTGTAACTCTTCGATTGCAGTGCGATGCATCTTTATAAATATTATTAATAATAAATATATTTTGGGAGGAAAACATAGCCTGTCAGTTTTGGGGATGGATTCAACACCCAGGCACTTAGGCTGCAAACCACAAGCTTCCTGCATGAAATAGGCTTTGGGTTTTGCTCTAGTGGGTCTGTTTGATAGGGTGACAAAAACCAAATACTGGAAATAGTCAGCAAGCCAAGCAGAATCTGTGGAGATAGCAGTTGAGCAAACGTTTCAGATTGGTCATACCGTCTATTCTTGTGGGCTAGCTTTTAAGACAGAACAGGTCACTGCGTTAGATTACCTTCCTCCAGAGGAGGCAGTGTCTTTCCCACACTTTCCCAGTCTGCAGTGCTGGCAGATGTGCTTCCATGTCCGGCATCTACAATATGGTGATTCTGCAGTGTATAAATCTTTGGTGAGCTCTCTGGGAGACCCAGACAGTGCAAGCAAGATGTAGGTGGCTAGTTATGATGGGGTAGGAAGGAAAGACAGATGCTGGTTTATACTGAAGAGAGACACAAAATTCTGGAGTACCTCAGTGGGTCAGTCAGCATCTCTGGAGAAAAGGAATAGCTGACGTTTCGGGTCGGAACCGAAAGTTCAGAATCTTCAGGGTCTGAAGAAGGGTCCAGACCCGAAATGTCACCTATTCCTTTTCTAGAGAGATGCTGCCTGACCGGCTGAGTTACTCCAGCATTTAGTGCCTATCTAATCATGATGGGAAATGGAGTGATGTTGTTCCAGCAATTGTTCACACATCTCCCCCGTGGCTTCCATTTCCTTTCGATTGGAGGGTTCGACCATGGCCCGTGGACCTGCGATCGTTCAAAGACACAATTCCTTCTACGCGGTCAAGCAAATGGCTGTCGGGAATAATTGGTGCCCGTGGCCTCTAGGCCCACACCAGAAGTGATATGTGGACACAGCCAAAGCAGTGATGAGGAGGAACGGACGCTGATTTTGATAAATGAACATTGAGCAAACATTGACATCACTGCTTCTCCTCGACTCTGTTGAAGGCTGGCAATGTAATTTGGTGGCCTGACCCGAGGAGTGCATGTTGTGCTCACAAGAATACAGTCATTGAAACTCAAAACCTTCTTCGGGTGGGCTTTACACAATAGTGGGTTCAATCATTTCACTGCATGACGACTGCCTGTGTTTTGCACTCATGATAATTTCTCTAAACTCCTCCGTCCCTTCCCTTGACATTTCGTCTGTTGCTTCAGCCACTGCTTGCACTGTCGACACTGCTGACCATCCTTCCACTCAATTAACTAACCCTTTATTTTCCTGCCCTTCTCCCCCTTTCCCAACCTATATGCCTCTGTACAAATTGATAAATCAGTACCTGATGAAAGATGGATACCCTGAAAAGCCGGTCTTGTTCTTCTCTCTCCTGATGCTGCCTGACCTGCTGAGTGTTTCTGACACTCCATTATGAACTACTGCTGCACACTCTGCCACAATGTGCCAAGGCCAGCTGCCCTGGATCAAACCCACTCAGGGCAGTGTACAACCCAGCTTTACATCCCAGTACCAGGCTGAGCCTTCATGCTCCTTGTTCGTAAACACTTGGGCTGATCTGGAACTGTGTCCTTTGGAAGTTTAGCTCTCAGAATGTCCTCTTGCAAATCCTCAAAGTACCGGTATTGTTTCTTGACCTGTAAGGGAAGAACTCTCCAGTTCCTGTTGTGCTTGGAGTACATCTTGCGATAGCTGAGGGAAAGTAAGATACAATTGAGCATTAGGGAGGGAGCAGTAAAGGCCTCCAAGCTGACACTCAGGTGTCAATACTGAGAAACTCTTGACACTCCATCCAAAGCACCACTATCCACTGACCAATGCTGGCATTAATATATGTCTGCAAATAAATCAGTTGAACAATCAACTAATGTTCATCATCTGAGACACACAAGGACCAAGGTAAAGTATTAAAGGAAAGTTCATGCCCACCAGATTGCAGCAAGTAAGACTAGTTTCAGAGACACAAGAGACTGCAGATGCTGGCATCTACAGCAAAACACAAAGTGCAAAACAAACTCAGCAGGTTAGGCAACATCTGAGGAGGGAATGGACAGGCAACGTTTTCAGGACCCTTCGTCAGACTGATGGAATAAGGGGGAGAAAGCTAGAAAAGTGAGGTGAGGGCAGAACAAAGCCTGGCAAGTGATAGGTGGATGCAGGTGGGGTGGGGGGAGGGTGCACTGAGGAGGGGACAGGAGAACTTGCATGAAAAGTGTGATTACTAAATTTGCCGATGACATGGTGGGAAAGAAAGTTGGAAAGAGGATATAAGTTGAGCGAATTGCAGGAAAATGTGAAATTGTCCATTTTGATGGAAAAAGTATATAATCAAAATTAGAGCTCTGAGGTGCAGAGAGATCTGGGTGTTCTAGTTCAAGATTTGTAGGCTGGTGCTCAGGACAAAAGATGATTCGGAAAATTAATTAAATATTATTGTTTATTAACAGGGGATTTGAGGGATAGGTTATAGACAATAGACAATAGACAATAGGTGCAGGAGTAGGCCATTCAGCCCTTCGAGCCAGCACCGCCATTCAATGCGATCATGGCTGATCACTCTCAATCAGTACCCCGTTCCTGCCTTCTCCCCATACCCCCTCACTCCGCTATCCTTAAGAGCTCTATCCAGCTCTCTCTTGAAAGCATCCAACGAACTGGCCTCCACTGCCTTCTGAGGCAGAGAATTCCACACCTTCACCACCCTCTGACTGAAAAAGTTCTTCCTCATCTCCGTTCTAAATGGCCTACCCCTTATTCTCAAACTGTGGCCCCTTGTTCTGGACTCCCCCAACATTGGGAACATGTTATCTGCCTCTAATGTGTCCAATCCCCTAATTATCTTATATGTTTCAATAAGATCCCCCCTCATCCTTCTAAATTCCAGTGTATACAAGCCCAATCGCTCCAGCCTTTCAACATACGACAGTCCCGCCATTCCGGGAATTAACCTAGTGAACCTACGCTGCACGCCCTCCATAGCAAGAATATCCTTCCTCAAATTTGGAGACCAAAACTGCACACAGTACTCCAGGTGCGGTCTCACCAGGGCCCGGTACAACTGTAGAAGGACCTCTTTGCTCCTATACTCAACTCCTCTTGTTACGAAGGCCAACATTCCATTGGCTTTCTTCACTGCCTGCTGAACCTGCATGCTTCCTTTCATTAACTGATGCACTAGGACACCCAGATCTCGTTGAACTCCCCCTCCTCCTAACTTGACACCATTCAGATAATAATCTGCCTTTCTATTCTTACTTCCAAAGTGAATAACCTCACACTTATCTACATTAAACTGCATCTGCCATGTATCCGCCACTCACACAACCTGTCCAAGTCACCCTGCAGCCTTATTGCATCTTCCTCACAATTCACACTACCCCCCAACTTAGTATCATCTGCAAATTTGCTAATGGTACTTTTAATCCCTTCGTCTAAGTCATTAATGTATATCGTAAATAGCTGGGGTCCCAGCACCGAACCTTGCGGTACCCCACTGGTCACTGCCTGCCATTCCGAAAGGGACCCATTTATCCCCACTCTTTGCTTTCTGTCTGTCAACCAATTTTCTATCCATGTCAGTACCCTACCCCCAATACCATGTGCCCTAATTTTGCCCACTAATCGCCTATGTGGGACCTTGTCGAAGGCTTTCTGAAAGTCGAGGTACACCACATCCACTGACTCTCCCTTGTCAATTTTCCTAGTTACATCCTCAAAAAATTCCAGTAGATTAGTCAAGCATGATTTCCCCTTCGTAAATCCATGCTGACTCGGAATGATCCCGTTACTGCTATCCAAATGCTCAGCAATTTCGTCTTTTATAATTGACTCCAGCATCTTCCCCACCACTGATGTCAGACTAACTGGTCTATAATTACCCGTTTTCTCTCTCCCTCCTTTCTTAAAAAGTGGGATAACATTTGCATTTGGATGGGCAAGGGCTGATTAGGGATAGTCAGCATGGTTTTGTACGTGGGAGGTCATGTCTCACAAATCTGATTGGGTTTTTTTGAAGACTTGGTCTTTCTACTTAAGGAAAGATGTAAATAGGCTAGAAATGATTCAGGCTAATATCTCTAATGGGCAAGTTTTCTACTGAGGAAAAGTTTGAAGGGCCAGAATTGCATCTGCTGTGTTTAAAAGGGCGATGGTCAACTTGATTGAAACATGTAAGATTCTGAAGGGTCTTAAGAGACCGGGTGTGAAGAAGAAGTTTCCTTCTCTGGGAGAATCAAGATATAAAGTCACTGTTTAACAACAGAGGTTTGCTCATTTAAGACAGGAATACAGTGTTTTTTTCTCAAAGCAATACAATACTGAATCTCTCCCAAAGTGGAAGCAGAGTCTCTGAATATATATTAAGGCAGAAGTGGACAGAACCCTGGTGAGCAAGAAGATGGAAGATAACAGGGGTAGGTCGCACAGACCCGGGTTCGATTCTGACCACGGGTGCTGTATGTGTGGGGTTTCCACGTTATCCCTGTGACCATGTGGATTTCCTCTGGGTGTTCCGGTTTCCTCCGACATCCCAAAGACTTGTGGGTGTATGTTAATTGCCCACTGTAAATTGCCCCTAGTGTGTCGAGATTGGATGTGAAAGTGGGATAACATAGAACTAGTGTGAACGGTGATCGATGGTGGATGGTCGATGTGGACTCGGTGAGTTGAAGGGCCTGTTACCAATGATGTGTCTCTAATACCTATTGGGGGTTGAGAGCACAGGTTACAGGCAGACAAGCCAGCATCACAATGAATGCCGGGATAGGTTTGAGGGGTCCAGTGGCTCCGATACATTCTTCGCTTGAGGAACTGTTGACGGAAATAGGACATTCATATCATGGTCTACAGTGGGATTCCACCCTGTCCATCTCCCTCCCAAACGCTTACATACTTACATAATTTCACCAGTAATACTTCGCTGAGATTCACGCTCTATGTGCGAATTATAATCAATGGCTGCAAGTAAGATACGTACTTGGTAATCTTTGTACCTTCAGGAAGAGAACAAAGCATAGAACCAGCATACTTAGAAGGGAAACCAATGGGTGGCACTAAACCCAACTTACCTACAACAGTCACTTATAATTAAGGTCTGTGAATAATATAAATTTATGTATTGTATATTCATATAGATTTACAAGAAAACAGTACAGCATCGGAACAGCCTGTGTCGACGCTGGCCAAAGGTAAGACACAAAATGCTGGAGTAACTCAGCGGGACAGGCAGCATCTCTGGAGAGAAGGAATAGGTGACGTTTCGGGTCGAGACCCTTCTTCAGACTGATGTCAGGGGAGTGGGCGGGACAGAGATAGAATGTAGTCGGAGACAGTAAGACAGGTGGGAGAACTGGGAAAGGGGAGGGGATGGAAAGCAAGGGCTATTTGGAGCAGTCAATGTTCATACTGCTGGGGTGTAAGCTACCCAAGCGAAATATGAGGTGCTGTTCCTCCAATTTGCCCTGGGCCTCACTCTGATAATGGAGGAGGCCCAGGACAGAAAGGTCAGATTGCTGCCTGTCCCGCTGAGTTACCCCAGCATTTTGTGTCTACCTTCAATTTAAACCAGCACCTGCAGTTCTTTCCTACACATTTTCTATGCTGACCAAGATGCCAATCTAAAGTAATTCCATCTGCCTGCACGTGATCAACATCTCTCCATTCCCTGCCTGTTCATGTATCTGTCTAAATACATCTTAAATATAGCTATCATATCTGCCTACCACTCTATGTGTAAAAAACCTTGCCTTGCAAATCCCCTTTTAAATTTCAACCTCTCAACTTAAATCTACTAGTTGACATTTCCACTCTGAGAAAAAGATTTACTGTCTACCCTATCTATGCGTCTCATAATTTTATATACTTCTAACAGGTCTCCCCTCAATCTCTAACACGTCAGAGAAAACAATCCTCCAAGTTTGTCCAACATTTCCTTGTGGCAAATTCTCTCCAATCCTGGCAACACCCTGTAAAACTCTACATCCATCCTATCCACACCCTCTACATCCATCCTACCCACACCCTACACATCCATCCTATCCACACCCTCTACATCCATCCTATCCACACCCTCTACATCCATCCTATCCACACCCTACACATCCATCCTACCCACACCCTACACATCCATCCTATCCACACCCTCTACATCCATCCTATCCACACCCTCTACATCCATCCTATCCACACCCTACACATCCATCCTATCCACACCCTACACATCCATCCTACCTACACCCTACACATCCATCCTATCCACACCCTCTACATCCATCCTATCCACACCCTCTACATCCATCCTATCCACACCCTCTACATCCATCCTATCCACACCCTACACATCCATCCTATCCACACCCTACACATCCATCCTATCCACACCCTACACATCCATCCTACCCACACCCTACACATCCATCCTATCCACACCCTACACATCCATCCTATCCACACCCTACACATCCATCCTATCCACACCCTCTACATCCTTCCTGCCATGAGGCAGCCAGAATTACATGCAGAACTCCCCATCGATGGCACAGCAGGGCTCCGTTCAGCCCATCATGATGGTGCCAGTCTTTCATGAACTACCTATCAACCTGCTCCTTCTCCAGAGCTCTGCAAGCCTTCCCCTGTTAAACCCGTGCAGGATTTTGAACCCTCTATTAAATCTCCGCTCTGATCCAACAACAACCTTGTTTCTTCGAGCTTATCTTAACTTCAGCAATAAATATAAACAATGTTTTGTTGAGCTTTACTTACTCGTACGTGAAGTCTTTTGCAGCATATATTTTGATATGATTGTTAAATGACTCCAGTTCATCGGTTACCCTGCAAAGGTTATTAAAACTTGTTTTAGAACAGCAAGCTGGGACTAAAGAGTAGAGGATTCAGCACTCGAGCCGAGAGAGGTTAGCAAACACACCTGGCTTGGACAAAGTAGCAGAGGTGGGAGGTGAGCCACTTGTCGTAGACCACTTCCCGCAGAGCATGGTGGGCAGGAGATCCCACCATCAGCCACTTCTTGCCTTTGAGCTCCTTGTCTGCGAGAGGCCCATGCTCGCAGGAGGCTGCAGTGGAGCCGTCGCCAAGCTGCCACTCGTGCATGTTGACCGTGTGATGCAGGATGCTGCGCCAGCGAGCCTTCCAACAACAGATATTCGTCTTAGATCACTGAGTAACCATAGTAGGTTATGTAGCCACCACTTTCTCCCATTCCTTCTCCCCTCTGGAAAGCACATAGAGCATGGACACAGGCCCATCAAGCTACTTGCCTGTGTCAGTTACCCATGTTTGGCCCATATCCCTCTAAACCTTCCTATCTATGTACTTATCCAAATATCTTTTAAATCTTGTTTTATTACCATCTGTGTGAAAACATTGCCCCTCAGCTTCCTATTAAATCTTCCTCCCCCTCACATTAAACCTATGTCCACTGGTTCTTCATTCCCCTACCCTGGTGAGTCCCCGACTCTGTCCATTCACCCTATCTATTCACCTCATGATTTTGTCCATCTGAAGGTGCTGATTCTTGAATACTCCTTTCTTAAACATCTCAAGCAAAAGGTACTGACAGGATTTATTAGGGTTGGTCTGGGCATATCAAAACAAGATGAGCAAGAAATTATAAGTTGTGTGGAGATGCACATTGAGCTGACTGTGTTTGGGGTATGAGCATTAGTTTCTTCTGGGTTTGTGGGGAAGGATTCCCGTGTGCTCAATATCCCAGCCTGTGGTACAACTGTTTGCAATTTCACAAGTTGTGTGATAATCACAAACCTACCTGCCCCACCTGCTGCCAAGGTGGGAAGTTAATTAAATAGCAGTCCCTTGTGCCACTAATCATGAAAAGTTAATCGATTAGATATTACTATTCTTCAGCATCTTTAATATTAAAAATAAATTCACTGTTGAAGCCCAGCTAAGTTTCATACATTTTATTTTACTGATGGAAAGGTTTTAAAATGTTCAATTCACATTGCTGCATTTGGTGGACTGCATGTGAGAGGGACTGAGATTAAAGGACTGTTTAAAGGCTTGTTTCCATAGTAAGCTTTTCACTGTACCTCGGTATATGTGACAATAATAAACTAAACCTAAACCTAGTGCAGTGTCCTATTATATCTCTGTGCTCACATGAAGGTAGAACTTACCATCAAGGTCTTTGCATCACCTCTACAGTACTGGCAACAGTAAATGAAGTGTCTCACAATGTCTTTAATCCATGGCTGCAGGTCTCTGTTGTCAGTGGGAGATGCGACCTAAAACACAGCATAAGAGGCTTTGTGAAGATGCGGAAACAGTATGAACCAAGGTTCCTGCTCCCAGTTTGTGTGTGTAGGAAGGAAATGCAGAAGCTGGTTTAAACCGAAGAAAGACACAAAAAGCTGGAATAACTCAGCCGTACAGGCAGCATCTCAGGAGAGAAGGAATGCGTGACTTTTCGGGTCGAAACCCTTCTTCAGAAATGTCACCCATTCCTTCTCTCCAGAGATGCCCCCTGTTCCGCTGAGTTACTCCAGCTTTTTGTGTCTACCCACAGTTGGTGTAGCAGGAGTTAGACAGAAACAGACCAACATTAATCCAATTTGCCTTCTATCCATGAGATGGCGAGGGAGTTGTTTATCCCCAAAAATCTTTCTGACAAATCTACAATGCACACAGACACGAGGCAAGAAAGATCTCAGTGGGACATGACCTTTGGGAATCAAAACTTATCTACTTTGAATTAATGAAACTAACGACTCCAAACATCAGTAGCCCTTCGTTAGACTGGCCACTCAAAAAGGCAGCCAGCATCATCACAGACCCACACCTCCCTGGCCACGCTCTCATCTCGCTGCTACCATCAGGAAGAAGGTACAGGAGCCTGAAAACTGATCTCCAGGTTCAGAAACAGCTGTTTTGCAACATCCACCAGGCTCTTGAACACTGCACAACACTAATCTCAGCAACTGTGATCTTCTATGGACTGTGTCTTTGGTTGCACTACGGACTTTGGTTTTGCACTATTATGGTTGCCTAATATTACAGTTATTAATTACAGATATTGCATTTTGATTATTGTATTTTTATCTATGAATTATTGAGTTAATAGGCCCGTTAAGCTGTAGCAAGTAAGAATGTCATTGTTCCATTGCCAATACACATGACAATTAAACACTCTCGACTCTCCCACACTGACCACCAGAGAGGCAACACTTGTGGAACATGAACAAATATCACACTACATGACATTATCCTTTCTGGGCAGAAAATGACAATGTTCCATCGAGGAACAAATCCATAATAGCTCCAATCAGGAAGCAGTCCAGATGAGGCCCTGCATCCTCCACATCATTTGTACAATCTACTACCCAGAAACATCACAGCAGACTCTGTAGAAACTGATTTCACTCACCGCATACCAAAATGTTAAACCTGGCTTGGCATGCCTTGAGTGGTGTTGATCTAATTATGTTTTTAAATTATTGAAAAATATTGAAGTGTTAGGCTGGAAATGTCATATGCTAGAGGGAATAGTTTTAAACTGAAAGGGAGAAAGTTTAAAGAATTACTAGTCAAGTTTCTTTGCACAAAGAGCAATGGGTGCCTGGAAACTGCTGCAGGCGAGATGGTGGAAGTAGATATGTCAGCAATGTTTTAGAGGCATTTCAGAGGCATTTAGTTCAGTTTAGTTTATTGTCACATGTTATTGTCACGTGCTAACCAGTCAGCGGAAAGACGGTACATGATTACAAATCGAGCCATTCACAGTATACATTTACACTAAACATAATAAGAGAATAATGTTTAGTGCAAGATTTAGACAGGCTCATGAATAGGAGGGAATGGAGGTAGGTGGACCTTGTGCAGGCAGATGGGATGACTTTCATTATGGTTGGCACAAACACCGTGGGCCATAAGTGTCTGTCCTGGTTGAGGATCCAAACTGAGCGGGAATAGGAAACCAGGAACCACCTGATTCCACAAAAGAAGTAGAACTTTTTCCCTAAATGGCTGCGGATAGTGGAGACCCGCATCAGTAGTTACAGAGAAGTGGAGTTACAAATCAGCCATAATTCTGTCCCTATTTGTGAAATGATGTAAACCGAGTTGCATTTAGATTACCTTTTCTAACCTCTCATGAACAGCCCTGATCCCGTACCAGAGATCTATCTGGTGAAGAACATTTGGATATTTCAATTCTAAATAAAAACAAAAAAAGAATCAGCTATAAACAAGGCAGCACAGCAAAACCTCCCGATTTGTCTGTTGCTATAGAAGGCTGTCGATGTGTACAGAGGGATATTGATCAGCTACAGAAATGGGCAGAGAAATGGCAGATGGAGTTTAATCTGAGCGAGTGTGAGATGTTGCACTATCGGGGCGGGTGGAGGGGGAGGGAATGGGGGGAGATCAAATGTAAGAGGAAACCATACAATTAATGGCATAACCCTTAACAGCATTAATGGACAATGCTATCCTTCCATTTCTGCATTCATTGGGAACTAATACAGGGAATAATCCAGAGATTGTAATTGGACTTGCAGAGTCGTTGAACTGTATCAGAACAGACTACCTTGTCCATGACGACCAAGTTGGCATATTGGGCCAGTCCCAATTGCCTGCATTTGGCCCATATTCCTCTAAACCCTTCCTATCCATTTATCTGTCCCAATGTCTTAAAAGTCATTTTTATATCCACTTCTCTAAATTCTTCTGCAGCTTCTTCCAGATACAGACTATCCCGAGTGAAAATGTTGCCCCTGAGGTCTCTCTTAAATCTCCCCTCTCACCTTAAACCTGTGCCCTCTAGTTTCAGAATCCTCTACCCTGGAGGAAAAAGAGCATTCACTTTATCCATGTCCCTCATGATCTTGTACACCTTAATAAGGTCACCCCTCAGCTTCTTATCCGCCAAAAAAAAAGTCCCAGCCTATCCAACCTCTCTCAGTAACTCAAGCCCGCAAGCCCAGGCAACATCCAGGTGAAGTGTAGCCACAAGGAACTGCAGATACTGATTTACCTAAAACGACACAGTGTTGTTGTTAAGTCCTGGTGAATCTCTCTGCACTCTTTCCAATTTAATGAAATCCTTAATTGAATGGCGGAGTAGAGTCGATGGGCCTAATTCTGCTCCTGTGAGTTATGAACTTAATCTCTTGTAGAAACAAGGAACTGCAGATACCGCTTTACAAAACAAAACACAAAGTGCCGGAGTAACTCAGCAGATCATGCAGCATTTCTGCAGAACATGGATAGATGACATTTTGGGACGAGACCCTTCTTCAGACTCAAGTCCAAAGAAAGATCCTGACCTGAAACGTCACCTATCCATGTTTTCCAGAAATGCTGCCTGACCCGCTGTGTTACTCCAGCACTTGGTCCTTAATTTCTTTCCACCTTAATCTCTTTCCTGCCCCATTGCATCTTCTACCTATGTCAATGGTACTGACATACACCGGCCTCTGGCTGTTCACCCTTCCCCTTCTGACATTTCTGCAGCAGCTCAGGGGTAGGAGGGCAGGTAATAGGTTCAGCAGTGGTGATCTGAGAGCGTACAGTGGATAAGGTTTGGCTTGGTGGACCAGTGGAAGGGAAGGGTAGCTGTTGGCACCACAAGGACAGTTCATTCTTAACATCAATCCAGATCATTAATACTTACTCATCAAGGACATGAGCTCAGTATCTGCTTTAGTGACCACCTCAGAAATAGAGAGATTATTCTGCATCAAGCGCCGAAAGACCTGCTGGAATCCAGACACTTCCAAATTTTGCAGCTTCTTGGCATCATTTTGGACATCAATAACTTGAACTTCGAGGATCTTATGCGTGGCATTGTCCATCATTGTGTAGGTCAGATATTTCTTTGAGAGGGCACGGACATTCCTGCACTGATGCGCTACCACCACTACTGGCTGTGCAAGCTCCCGAAAATGTTTTGCTTGCATCGTTCTCCAGTAGTTCAGCACTGACGGTTGTATGTGTGTCTTCTGGAGTTTGAGGAATGATTGTTGACCAATCGGGAGCATATTCAGAAATTTCAACATCAGAGCAATTTTCCCATAATTATTTCCCGATAGAACAATACTTGATGCCAACTGGATGTTGCCCGCCGGGATTGTTTGCACCAGTGGCTGAGACCACCATGTGGATTCATGCCCGCGGCCGCAATGGCCTATAACTTTCATTGCTGTCGCCACAATGTGCAGCTGCAAATCTACTTTGCTTTTGCAGTCAGGAATTTCACATGTAGAGAATGCTTTTCTGGCCAGCGACATAAGGCAAGCATCAAAAACAATGCCAGTCCTCATCCTGTGTATAGATTTGACTTTTGTTGAAGCGACCAGGATTGGGACAGATCCCTCTTCTCCAGATATTACTTCATCATCAATGAAGTTTAAAACTTCCTCTTCCACTGTGTAGTCCTTTAGCTTGCTGCTTG
Source organism: Rhinoraja longicauda (assembly GCF_053455715.1). NCBI lineage: Eukaryota > Metazoa > Chordata > Chondrichthyes > Rajiformes > Arhynchobatidae > Rhinoraja > Rhinoraja longicauda. The sequence continues at coordinate 20,757,002 of NC_135969.1, read as the reverse complement.
CAAAGCTGTTTAAAAATCATAAGTTATATTTACATCTGCTAATGATGAATGACGAGGAAATACTCTCCATTGATTATCTACCTAGCATGGCAATTTCTAAACAACTTTCTGGCACGTTTCACAATTAGCAAATTTCAAAATGAAGCAAAAAAAAAAGGGCTGACACAGCAAGCATATTGTCAGTTACTGTACCGAACCTTCGTGAATATGAAAGGATTTGAAGGAAAAATGCAGTAACACCATGGGTTTTTAAAATTTCACCATCATACTTCAAGATGTCAAAATTATGATTAAGGACAGTCATTTCCCAGCAGCTTTTTAATTAATCCATAAAATAAATACATTTTAACAACTTGAGTGTGTTTAAAAATTCACATTAGTTAAATAACTCCCAAATTTGCTCCCAGCTCCCATATTAGAAGTGATTTTTTTTCCTCTGGGCTATTCATCCAGATCTATGGATCAATAAGCATGTAATTTAACCGCTTTGCCGTGCAGTTGGTACTTTCGATTGAATGGGACAAGCATGTCTGGTACTTGATCTGTATGTCTGTAAGTCTGAGCTGCTGGTAAAGCATCATCCTCTTCAGGAAAGAAAATAAAGATTATCATATAAAAAACTGTATATTCCTGTAAGACTGGCATTTTTAAGGCTAAATGTACCTGTCTGGTAGAAGATAATCAGCCATATCTGTAGAATCCTCCGTGAAATTTGAACTGTCTTCATCATCATCGGAGTCGTCTCCACTGTCACAGCGGGATAATCTGGAAAAGCAGACACACGTTGCACTGGATTGAGGAAGGCCAGCCTCGAAAATATCAGCTGAACTCAGCAGATAGTAACATCCCTTCTAAACTCGCATCAGTTCTTGTTCACCTATTAATTCTTGACCTGGATTCTTGTCCAACATAACCCAAATTTTAAATTTCACATCCTTACAAATTCCCTCATCGACTTACAGCTTTCCTATCTCAGTGATCCCCTGCACCTCTGTAACTCTCCTAATTTTTTTGCTCTCATTCAGTTCTGGCTTCTTGCATATCCAGGACTTTCTTTATTCTGTCATTGGCAAACATGGCTATAGCTACAGGGGCTCCAAGCTCAGGAGCTCCCTTTCTGAACATACATAGAAGATAGCAGAGTACAACACAAAAACAGGCCCTTTGGCCCACAATGTCTGTTCCGAGCATGATGCCAAGTTGAAACAACCTCCTCTGCCTGCATGTGATCCATGTCCCACCATTCCCTGCATATAAATATGCTTATTTAAAAGTTTCTTAAATGCCACTATTGTACCTCCTTCCACCACCAACATGCTCCAAACTACCTTTCGGTGGATAAGAAACCCACCCTGCACATCTCCTTTAAACTTCCCCCCTCTGATTTTAAAGCTACACCCTCTCGTCTGATATTTCCACTCTGCGGAAAAGGTTCTGACAGTCTACCCAACCTATGCCTCTCATCATTTTTACTTCTATCAAGTCTCCCCTTAACATCCAACACCCCAGAGAAAACAATCCCTTTCCCTGTAGCTAATACCCTCTAATCCAGGCTGAATTCTAGCAAACCTCTTCTGCACCCTTTCCAAAGCCTCCACACCCTTCCTGCAATGGTGACCAGAACTGCATGCTCTACTCCAAATGCAACAATCAACGTTTTACAAAGCTGCATCTAAACTTACCGACTCTTATACTTAATGCCCCAACCAGTGAAGGCAAGTAAATCATACTCGTTCTTTACCACTCTATCTTCACTTCTCTGCCTCCATCTCCTCTTCCAACATATTACCATAGTTTTTATGCTGCTAACCCTCATTGTGATTTAGAAACTTACCCAACAGCTGACAGCAGTTGTGGAATTTTCAATGGCTCTGAAGTTTGGAATGCCCGTTTCCTCTGATTTCCGGAGAAGGATGTGGATGATGCAGTGCTGCTTTCATCTTTGTATAGCAAGATAAAACATCATAGCCTTTATGTTTATATTTATGCAGAATGTGCATGCTGATTTGCTTAATAAAATCAGAAATATAACCCGGGTTAAACTAAATGTCCAGTGAGCCTGAACCATCAGTCAGGGAGATTGTGGCTCATCCTGTGCCTTGTCCACTTTCCTACACAATATCCTCCCATATCCTCTGATAAACCAGCTGTTGAAAATTTTGTTCAATTCAGCCTAAAGCATAGACAGGACTATGTCAGGTATTAACTGAAAGGTTCCTATAGATGTGTGAGCAATTAGTTCCAAGTCACACCAGAAAATGCATAGCCTGCTGTCCTTGATAATGCCCGGTGCAAACTGTTCCCTTTGCAAGGCCAGGTCTTCACTTGGTTTTCCTGTTTCCATAGATAAGAGGCACAGACTGCTCTATGTTTCCTGAAACTTGTAACTTCTCAATACTGAATCCCTCGCCAGTGATCAATAATTTTATGAATAAGATCTGTGAACAGCAAGCCCTAGGATCAAACCAAGGATCTGTATTAATTTAGCATTACATAGCGACACTGAACTGGATGGCCCTTGCTGACCAGGAAGCCCATCCATGCTTATCCCATTTGCCCACGTTATGCTCTTATCCCTTTATTCCCGATCCAAGTATTTATCCAAAACACATTTGAATACTATAACTGCACCTGCCTCTACCACTTCCAGCAGCTTGTTCCATATAACCACATCCCTCTGTGTGAAAAGCATGCCTCCTTTACCTTGTAGAAAACAAGGAACTGCAGATACTGGTTTATACAAAAGGACCCAACGGACAGGCAGACACAAAATGCTGGAGTAACTCAGTGGGTCAGGCAGCTTCTCGGGAGAGAAGGAATGCATGACATTTTGGGTCGAGACCCTTCTTCAGACTGCGAAAAAGGATCCTGACCAGAAACATCGCCTAGCCATGTTCTCCAGAGATGCTGCCTGACCCACTGAGTTACTCCAGCATTTTATGTTCCCTTTACTTCCCTTCTATTGTGTGTGATTTAGACAGAAAGAAATTGCAGCTAAACCAAATAGTTACTGCAAGCCGTAAACCGATAAGAGCTTTTGCACACTTGGTCTTATCACATTGTATAGTCGCTTTCAGCTATATATGTATCTACATTCCCAATTAGCTTTATCCCTATAATCAATTTCCTATCTTTAATGGAATGCGAACTAACTCCTCCAACCAATGTGAACGATTAGTTAAACAAAGGAACCATTCAAAACGTTGTGCTCTCACTGAAAGCTACCTGTCCTTGAAGATAGAAGAAATTATAAACTAACCTGCAGACACATTTCACTGAGTGGCCAATCTACAGAAGAGATTGCCTTGAGAAGGCAGCGGGAGTTCGTATTGATTCAATCAAAGACAAATTAGAAAATTATTTAGACAGTAACGTTTGTATCCCAGTTTATGAGTAACTGATAGGCAGAAGCTGGTAGGCAGAAGCTGGTATATCACAACCTGACTATCCGAGACCCAAGGTGATGAATCGCAAATAAAAAGGGGAAATGCAGAAACACACAGTATGTCACGGAGCACTTATGGAAAGAGAAAAAGTTCATAATTCAAGCCCAAACCCTTCGCCAGAATTGTTGCTACCATTTTCTAGTTTCACTTCAGATTTTCAGCATCTCCCACTATTTGTTATTTATATTTACTGTTGAAGGATCTCAGAGATGCTGCTGAGGTTATTTGTAATATCAGTTGACAAATATGCACTGCCAGGAAAGAGTAATTTAAAAGAGAAGGCAGCCAATAAGTCTTCATTACAACACGGTGAAGATACAAGAAGAAAGCCACAGCAAGCAAATACTAACTTCTAAAGCCAAAAGCTTTTCCTCCTGTGTTTGGATTTGAACCCAACTTTGTGTAAGTGTGACAGGATCTACAGAAATTGGAAAGAAAATTCATATTAAACATTACTTTGTTGCATTAGTTTTTACTTCAGCTTTGATTTCATGAAAATGTTCTTAATGGCAGAAAGTGGAACATATTGCACGGATCTAAAAAGGGTATGGATAAAAGTATGAAACCTGTAATTATCCAGGAGACATTTTGCAAGAGAAGCATCATTCTCAAGGCCCAGTTCTGCTCTCAACTCGTGCCACCTTTCAACCTCCAGGCCGACATGAACCATCCTTTGTCTCCGCAATCGGTAGCGCTCCAACCGTCGCCTTTTGGCCTCTTGCGGCAACAGGTACGGCTGTCGACCACGCCTCAACGAGGGTTTTGGCACTGCTGAATTCTCCATTTGGGCTATTCGAGCACCTTCAGCACACAAAAATAAAGATAAGAAACTAAATTGAAAGGTGAATCTCCGGAGTAGTTCGATTAATATTTAAACATTGCATTTTATACCATTAAGTCATCCAGGTTGAATTTCTATAATTTGGTGTGAATGCAGGCAAGTACTTGCTGAAAAGAGTAATTTGCTTGAATAACTGACTGCTACTTGCAATTTGTGGCTTGTTTATTTCGGGGAAGATAGGTTAGCAGAAAACAGAGGAAGTAAATAAAGTGCATGTTGCCATATATTTGGATATTAAAAAACGGTTTATGGCAAGGAGGTAAGATTTAATAGGAACCTGAGAGGTAATCTTTTTACACAAAGGGTGGTAGGTGTATGGAACTAGCTGCCAGAGGTAGTAGTAGAGGCAGATACTATCGCAATGAAAGTTGGGTCAAAGGGCCTGTTTCCATGCGGACTCTATAATAAGCATTTATTTTTATTTTTTATTTTTTTTATTTTATGCTGTGATTTTCATGAATTCAGAGCATCTTAAACTACTGTGCAACTATCAAAGAATATATTTTTAGCTGCAATGACAGACTTTGTGCATATTACAAGTACTCACAAATAGCAGTGTAATAATGATCAGATAATACGAAGTAATAATAAATATTGGCCAGATTACCGGGAAAATCTCTCTTCCACTCCTATAGCACAGAAACAGGCATTCCAATCAACCACATCCATGTTGGGTATCTGTAATAATCCCCTTCACCAACACTTGGTCTGTAATCATCTCGGCCATGGCATTGCAAGTCCTCATTGAAATAGTTCTTAAATGCTGGGAGACTACTTACCTTTAAGACTACATCATATCCCTCCAATATAATTACTGCTTTGAAAATAATTTCAATGGTAGTCCCTTTCAGAACATCAGGTCATTCAGCCATGATTTTTTTTGTGTAGTCACTTGTGACATGAAATGTGGTAGAATTTCTGTTGCTTATATTTTAACCCATTTAATTTCCTCTGTGCCACTCTAACACTGCCTTAATCTTTAATGAAACAGTAAATGCTGGAAACACACATCAAGTCAGGCAGCATCCGTGGAAAGAGAAACAGTTCACATTTCAGGTCAAGGACCTTTTGCCCCAGGTCTCTCTCTGCATACATTTGTTATCACAGCCTGACCCTTAACTCTGAGACAGGAAATCGTAGAATAATCCATCATCGGAGGCCATTCAGCCCATCAACCACACACTTGCTGCTTGGAAGAGCTATCTATAAGTCAAACTCTCCTTCTGCTTTCTTGCATATTTTCCCTTTCAAGTATTTATTCAAAGCCTTTTTTCAGAATTCTCATTGATTCCTCTTCCACCCGCACATTCTCAATTTCCCAGTCGCTCTTTGGGATTTAGGAGGGTGAAGATTACCACCACCAGTACAGACCGTGGGGACTCTTCTGGCCTCTGCTAACAGCAAGAATAAAGATCAGGTCCAAAGATGCCATTGACATTCTGAGCTTTTGCTGTGGGTCAACCGGCTTAATCAGACATATGACTTGGCAACAAGGGGAGTTTGGGTGGCTGGAGGATGACAAGACACTATGGTTGATCTCCTCCTCGGCAGCTGAGGCAAGTCTGGGTCTCTCTAAATGCCCTCAATCCCAGACTGATGTCAAATTGAAGGGGTGAGCCCTGACACCGTGGATGCCACAACTACATCCTCAATTCAAGCACTGCGTTTGAGAGTTGTGCCATCACATTAGAGAAGTTGGTGAGACCACACCTGGAAAATTAAAGGCAGTTCTGATCGACATATTACAGGAAGGATGTGATTAAGCCACAGTGGGTACAGAAAACCTTCACAAGATCGTTGCCAGGACAAGGGTTCGTGATATGAGAGGGTGGATAGGCTTAGGCCGCACAAGATACAATAGATGCTGGACACAAAAAACTGCTGGAGAAACTCAGCGAATTTAGTCTGAAACAGGGTTGACCCAAAATGTAATCTGTCACTTTCCCTCCACAGATGCTACCTGACCCATTGTTTCTCCAGCACTGGATAGACTGGGACTATTTTCCCAGGAGTGAGTGGGAGACCTTAGAAATTTATAAAATCATGAAGGGTATTGATAAGATGGATGGTTACTATCTTTTCCCGAAGAAAGGGGGATCTAGAACCAGAGGACATCGATTTAACGTGAGGGAAAAGATTTAATACGAATCTGAGGGGCAATATGGGTTGTGGGTATATGAAACCAGCTGCTAGAAGCAGTTGGGCATAGAAATTGGGATTTATGTTACAAAATAGTTTACAAGACATTGGTGAGGCCGCACGTGGAGTATTTAGGTTTGGTCACCCTGCCATAGGAAAAATGTCATTAAGCTGGAAAGAGTGAAGAGATTTATGAACATGTTGCCAGGATTTGAGGGCATGAACTGCAGGGGGAGGTTGAATAATCGAGGACTTTGTTCCTTGGAGCATAGGAGGATGAGGGGTGATCTTGTAGAAGTGTATAAAATCATGAGGGGAATAGATAGGGTGAATGCACAGTCTTTTACCCAGAGTAGGGGAATCAAGATCTAGAGGATGTAGGTTTAAGTTGAGAGGGAAACTGTTTCACAAAGGGTGGTTGGTGTAGGAGCTACAAGAGGAGGTAGGTGAGGCATGTACCATTTAAAAGACATTTCGACAGGTACATGGATAGGAAAGGTTTGGAGGGATATGGTCCCAACGCGGATGAACACGACCAGCCTAATATGCGAAGATTTAAGATACATTTGAACAGGTAAATGGATAGGAGCGGGTTGGTGGGATGTGGGGCAGGCAGAAAGAAAGCAAAGGGATCGGCAGCCATCTTGGTCAGCAGAGAGGAGATGGGCCGAGTGGCCTGTTTCCGTGCTGTATCACTCCTACCACACACTGCCATAACCTTGCTCCCCT